>NW_023270503.1:7327139-7517920 GCF_011800145.1 Mirounga leonina
TGGACTCTGAAAAACAAACTGAGGGTTCTAGAGGGGAGGGGGGTGGGAAGATGGGTTAGCCTGGTGATGGGTATTAAAGAGGGCACATTCTGCATGGAGCACTGGGTGTTATGCACAAACAATGAATCATGGAACACTACATCAAAAACTAATGATGTAATGTATGGTGATTAACATAACAATAAAAAATTAAAAAAAAGAATCAAGGCATAAAGAAGAGGGCTTTACTGAAATTATATTAAGTTTACCTTGGCACATGCTTGGGATTGAAAAATTTCTATAAAAGACATTATCTAAACTCAATACCAAAAACCCCAAACAATCTGATTGAAAAATGGGCAGAGGACCTGAACAGACATTTTCCCAAAGATGTGTTGATGGCCAACAGGCTCATGAAAAGATGCTCAACATTACTCATCATCAGGGAAATGCAAATCAGAACTGCAATGACCTTACACCTGTCAGAATGGTTAGAATCAAAGACAAGAAAAAACAAGTACTGGCAAGGATGTGGGGAAAAAGTTACCCTCATGCACTGTTTGTGGGAATGTAATTTGGTGCAGCCACTGTGGAAAACAGTATGGACACGCCTCAAAAAATTAAAAATAGAAATACCATATGATCCAATAATTCTACTACTGGGTATTAACCCAAAGGAAATGAGAATACTAATTTAAAAAGATATTTGCACCCCTCCCCTGTGTTTACTGTAATATTATTTACAATAGTCAAAATATGGAAGCAATCTAAGAGTCCATCAATAGATAAACAGATAAGGAAGATGTGGTGTATATATATATACACACACACACAGAATATCACACAGCCATAAAAACAATGAGATCTTGCCATTTGCAACAACATGGATGAACCTAGAAGGTATTATGTGAAGTGAAATAAGTCAGACTGAGAAAGACAACCACCAATGATTTCACTCACATGTGGAATTTAAAAAACAACAAATAAATAAAAAAACAAAAAGCAGAATCGGACCTGTAAATACAGAGAAAAAACCCAAACTAGGTTGCCAGAGGGAAAGGGGGTAAGGGGAATGGGCAAAATGAGTAAAGGGGTGTGGGAGAAACAGGCTTCCAGTTATGGAAAGAAGTCATCATGGGAATAAAAGGGACAACGTAGGAAATACAGTCAATGATATTGTAACAGTGTAGTATGGTGACTGGCTATAGCTACAGTTGGTGAGCACAGTGTAATGTATAGAGTTGTTGAATCACTATGTTGTACTTAAAATTAATGTAACATTGTGTGTCAACTATACTCAAATTAAAAAAAAATCTAAGCTATAGTGTGAAGAAATATTATTTTTTATTGAATTTAGAAACGCAGGAGCATGACTAAGAATTTTGAGCCTTTATCCAGCAGAATCCAGGGAGAGACATGCTGTCAGACATCAAATTGTCATCATTGGAAAGACAGAATCAGAGACACCAGGCTTTTCTAAAGCAGATGACGTAATTCTCAAAACCATTCAACACTTTTCGATTGTTCTGATTACTAATTTGACTTCTCACATAGCTTGATACTAGAAAGGAAGTACCCTAGAGAGTAGATATGAGAATTCATTAGCATGGTATATTCCTTTGTGAAATTCACAAATTGACATTGTGGTTCATGTACTGTTTTATGTCTGATTCTGGCCCACAAAAGCCACTCTTGATTATCTGATCAACTCCAGATCCACTTATAAAAGAGTTTCTGGATCTGCCAGTTCAGAATTAGACTCCACTTGGTTAACCACCCAACCATCAGCAAGCTTTCCTATTTCATTCTGATTTTTTTTTTTAAAGCTACTCACTGTTTTGTTAAAAAGTCTATATTATATTGAGGTGATCTCTTCTTCCTTAGAATGTTTTAATACCTGCCCCAGTCACCAACATTCTACTTTCTTTCTCTATTAATGTGACTCATCTAGTACTTCACGTTAAGACAGCATTTGTCTTTTTGTGTCTTATTCACCTAGATAATATCTTCAAGGTCATCCATGCTGTAGGCATGTATTTCCTTCCTCTTTATGCTGAAGAGTATCCTATTACCTGGATACATGTATTCTTTCTTCCTTTTTTTAGAGAATCCCAAGCAGGCTCCACGCCTAGCACAGAGCCTGATGGGGGGCTCCATCTCATGACCCCAAGCTCACAACCTGAGCTGAAATCAAGAGTCGGATGCTTTAACTGACTGAGCTACCCAGGTGCCCCTGATACACGTTTTCTTTATTCATCCGTCCATGGACATTTGGGTTGTTTCCACCTTTAACTAACTGTGAATGCTGCTATGAGTGTTGGTGTACACTCAGTTATCTTTCTGAGAGATTTAAATAGTAAGAAAAATATTATGTATTTACACATGAGGCCACCATTCCCCTTGCTCCTCATTCCTTGGTGTATGCCCACATTACCATCTGGAATCACTTTCCTTCTGTCTGAAGGCCATTCTCTAGCATTTCCTGTAGTGCATATTTTTGGATATGCCCAAAGAAGTCTTAATTTCACTTTGGTTTTTAAAAGCTATATTTGCTGGGTGCAGGTTCTAGGTTGACAGCTATTTTTTTCTTTCAGTAAAAGAAGTTTTAAAGTTGTTGCTCCACTGTCTTCTTGCTTGCCCTGTTTCTGACAAGAAATCTGATATATCCTCATCTTTCTCCTCTGTTTTTTGTTTTTTTGGTTTTTTCTCTTTACTGCTGTGTTTAAGCCATCTGATCATTTTGCGCCTTGGTATGGTTTGCTTCATGTCTCTTGTGTTTGAGGTTTGTTGAGTTTCTTGGGTCTAAGAGTTTGCAGTTTTCATTGAATTTGGAAAAATTTCAGCCATTATTTTTTCAAATATTTTGCATTTCCCCCTTCTCTTCCCTCCTCTCGGGACTCCACGTGCCCGTGTATTGGGCTACTTGACGCTGGCTCATAGGGTCCTAGTATTTCGCTTTTTTTAGGGTGGTGACATCTTTCCCCCCTTTGCTCTGTGTGTTTTATTCGAGGTAGATTGATTGCTCTTTCTTCAAGTTTACTAATCTTTCTTCTGCAACGTCTAAACTGCTTTTAATCTCATGAAGTATATTAAAAAAAATCTCAGAAGCTGTGTTTTCCACCTCTATCCATAACATATGCCATATGCATAACAATTATTTTAATGATCTTGTCTTTTAATTCTATAATCTACATCAGTCCTGGATCATTTTGAATGACTGACTTTTCTTCTCATTATAAGTTAGAGTCTCTTGCTGTTTTGTAGGCCTGGTAATTTTGGATCCAATGTCACACATTCTGATTCTTATCTTTTGGGTGTTGGTGAGTTTGTATTCTTAGGAATAGTTTTGAGCTTTGTTCTGGGACACTGTTAGGTTACTTGGAAACAGTCTGATTCTTTTGGGTCATGTTTTTAGGATTTGTTGGGTGGGATTAGGGCAGTGTTTAGTCAAGGGCTAATTCCTCCCCATGACCAAGGCCAAGATTCCTGTCCGTACTCTACCCGGTATCCCATGAATCATGAGGTCTTCCAATGGCTGGTGGGAGCAGGGACTATCTGCAACCCTTTGTGAGTACTGGCCATTGTTGCCGCCTACCCTTTGGGGTGGTTCTTGCTCTAGCCTTGGGTAGTTTCCTCACACGCACATGCTGAGCAGTGCTCAGGCGAATACGTGCTGAGGACCCCCTGAAGCTATCTAGAGGTCCCTCTGTGCAGCTCGCTCTTCTCTGGCACTCTACTCTGCAAACTCTACCTGCCCAGGTGTTTCCCAGCTCAGCTCTCTTGTTTCTGTAAGGGAGTCCACTAAGCTCCACTGGGCTCCTCCACTCATGCCACAGACTAGAAAGTTTCTCAAGGAGGGAAACCAGCTGACTGTAGGGCTCACTTGTCTGTTTCTCTTATCTTGATGTGCAGTGACCGAAAACCATTATTTCATAGATTTTGTCCTTTTAGTTTTTTTTTTTTAACATATATCCTCTTTTTGTTCATTTTATAGATACACTGTATTCTACTGTGCACAAACACATTTATTAATCTCATCATATATTAGTGCATATCTTTTTCCAGTTTTTTGGCCATTACAATGTACAAAACTGTATCTTTGGATGTATGTGTGAATATATCATAGGATAAATCCTGAGTTGTGGAATTCCTAGATTAAGTGGTCTGGGCATTTAAAATTTTGATAGCTATTGCCAAACTATTCACTCAGAAGGACTGTATCTTATCAATAGTGTTTCCTTAAATTCGTGCAAACACTGGTTATCAACATCTTAAAGTTTGCCAAATTTACAGTTGAGAAATAATACTTCATTATTTTGATCTGAATAATACTGTGATTGTGTACTCTTTCAAGATTTGAAACAAAACAACTCAAGTCACCCACACCTGGGCTTTTGTTATGAGGTAACTCTTTGATCATTTTCTTCATTCCTCCTTTGGATACTGGCATATTTATGTCAATATTTCTTCTGGGGTCAATCTAGGAAATATATTTTTTAAGATTTATCTATTTATCTTAGAGAGAGAGAGAGACAGAGCACAGGAGCAGGAGGTGCAGAGGGACAGGGAGAGAGACAATCCCAAGCAGACTCCCTACTGAGTGTAGAGCCCAATGCGGGGCTTGATCCCAGGACCCTGAGATCACGACCTGAGTCAAAATTAAGAGTCAGATGCTTAACCAACTGAGCCACCCAGGCATCCCAGAAATATTTTTCTTAAATTCACCCATTTCATTAATATTTTGAAATTTATTTGCCTAATTTTTGTAAAAGGCTTTTTAAAAATTATTGCGATTTCCTCTCTATTTTGTGAAAAGAAGTATTTTAAAGTTTTGAAAAGTCAACCATGTCCCCTGCCTTCCCCTCTCCAACTTCCATACTTTACTTGCCCCACGGACATTATCTGAAGGCAAATAAGAGTCCTCACACACATCTTGCCTCAGATAAACAACTAGATTCACAGCATGTATAACTCGCCCTCCCCCACCACCCAAAAGCTCTGTCTTCCCTTTTCTAGACTATGTTCTTCCTCCCTCCCTCCTCACCTTTAAAATTGTAATCAAACCCATATAAGAGGTACGAAATGACCATGAACTACAAGGTAGACCAGTACCTGCTGTGAAAGACACGCATGTAGTAAAGTACCAACCCTGGATCACAGGGAGGTCCCCCCTAAAACCAAAAATCTCCACACCCTACCCTTGAAGCCGTAGTCACCTCAGCCACCTCACCCCCGCCCCAGCACAGGCAGGGGGCGCTCAGTGACGGTAGAGCTGGGACTGTAGCTACTGTCATGTTTTACTGCAGTCACAGCTATGGTAAGGTCCTCTGAATCCATCCTTTTCCTCCCCGGGGGGTCTGCCCCAGCCTGCCTCACCTTACGGACATGACAGGAAAAGAGGATGTTCATGTATTTGTCCTTCCGCTTCAGTTCGTTTGCAACGGGGACAAAAGTGCCTGAGGTCTGAGGTGTGTCTGGCTTCTGAAAAAAAAAAAAAGGAAACATGATGAAATGAGTCTGCTTAGCATTTTGGATGAAAAGGCAATTTTTCAGTGGCCTGGCTTTATAACCCTGCTCAGATAGTCTCACACACATACTTTTATCTCCCATCCCAGATGGTGGGCTGCTGCAGGGGTGTTATGCCACTAAAGGGTCTATAAAATTTTAAAATACGGAATGGGAGGGAAGATGAAATGTAGCTCTGGGAATAATTAATATAAAGGTGGTAATTAAAAATAGCTGCTGATTTATGCAAGGGAAGGTTCAAATGTTCAAAAATTAGGTTTGGAGTATGTCTACTACATATGGTGCAGAGTGACAAACAGCCCTTTGTAAAGCAAGGGAAACATCAAACATTGCACAGTGAGAAGCAACAAAATCTTTTAGTTTAGTATCGCCCACAGAAGTTTAGTTTCTGTACGTGTCTCATTCTTTCCACAAAGTTGTGGAGAAAAATTCTTCCTTTTCTTTGTAAAGGGAGCAGGAGTAGATTCCACTTAGTTCTCCCACACGTACCGAAGCAAGATAGTTGCCCTCCCAGGCTCTCTGGAGCCCAAGGTCAGCCCTTTGACCTTTCAGCATTTCCATGGCTGCAACCTTGGCCCTGACCTGGGGCAGGTCGGAAGCGGGCAGGCTCTTGATGAGCTGGGATGCTCTCCATCTGTAAGTGAATAAATGAATTGTATTAGGATTTAGAAACCCAATCCCATTCGTGACCCCAAGTAACTGGGCTGCCATTAAGCAGAATTTAAACCAAAGTACTTGCATGCTATCCTAAAAAAAGAAAGGTCTCTAAAATATACACAGAACTTGTTAAAATACACATAGTTTTTTAGACAAAGTTTTTTTAATCTTTTTTTTTTAAAGATTTTATTTATTTATTTGACAGAGAGAGACAGCGAGAGAGGGAGCACAAGCAGGGGGAGTGGGAGAGGGAGAAGCAGGCCTCCCGCTGAGCAGGGAGCCCGATGCGGGGACTCGATCCCAGGACCCTGGGATCATGACCTGAGCTGAAGGCAGACGCTTAATGACTGAGCCACCCAGGCGCCCCCAAAGATTTTTGTATAACTTGCTTTGTCATTTGTGTGTTTTGAAAACAACTAGAACTTCATGATACATGGGTTTTTCTCATAACATTTATAGTCAGGGCACAGAAAGTCCTTTTTTCATCCAACACTGAGGCACTCACTGAGCATTTCTAGGCACTTAACTAAACTCCAGATGCTGTTCTAGGCAGTGGAGGCCCAGCAGTGGACAAATGGATCTAGGTCCCTTCTGCTAGGTGCTTACCTTCTAGAAGCAGGGACAGACAACAAACCAACCAGTATGTGTGATGTGCTCAGTGCTATGGAGAAAATCAGGCAAGGAAAGGACAGGAGTGCGGTGGCAGGCAGGAACAGGGGGTGGGTGTTATTTATACAGGGAGGTCTGGGCGGGGGGGCACCACTGATCAGGATATAGGAGCAGAAACCTTCAGGAAGTGAGGGAGGTGCACAGATATTTGAGCAAGAGTGTCCTCGCCAGGAAGAGAGCAGAGCGGTGCACGGGCTCTAAAGTGTGCGCTTGCTGGGTGGGTTGGAGGACCAGGGAGGAGCCTGGTGGGGCTGCAACAGGAGGGGAGGGGCACAGGAGGAGAGGCCAGATGGGGACCCAGGGACAGATCTGCAGACCCAAAGAGTCCACTATAAGGACTCTGGCCTTTCCTCTGGATGAGACCAGACGCCACTGGGAGGTTGTGAACAAGGAAGGGACGTGACCTGACTCCTGATCTACAGGAGCTTTCCGATTGCCGAGTGGAGGAGACTGAAGCGGGGAGGAGGCTATTTCCGTGATGCATGCGGGAGAGGTCGGTGGCTGGGATTGGGTAGGGAGTGGTGAAGGCAGAGACAGGTGCTGGCCCTGGATGCGTTTTGAAGGACACGCCAGTAGATTTGCTGATGAATTAGACACGGGAGCTAGAGAACAAGGGGGAATGTAAAGATGACCCCAAGACTGTTGGGTCCAAGTAACTGAAAGCATACACTAAAAAGAATCTATTCCTGATGGAGAAAAGCAAGCACAGGGCTTTTATTCTGTGAGGGCCATCCTAGCCTTCCTTGCACTCATGTCCTCCTTTCTGCCACAGGAGCCTGAAGCAGGGGCTGGAAACAAACCCAGAACTTCTTTACAGCAGATGCACTCATCAAGGCCAGTGGTTCTCTAGTGATCTTCCACGGAGCACGAGGTGAGACACACCTAACATGGAGAGGTGGTGCTCTCTCCCCTCGGCACGCACCCAGAACGTGAGACTGCTTCCATCTAAGATTTTCCTGAGGTGTATTCTGGCTTAAGACGGTGACTTGAGCCTAAAGTTTTGTTTATCTCTCTGAAATTCCCACCGAAATAACCAAATAAATATACAAAGAAGGAAAAGCTCTGTAGCAGCCCTAGAGAACCGGAACAGTGTTGGTGAACTGCAAGACAGGAAGTCTTTCTTGGAGATTCGAAGTAGACTGGACCACGCCGCCGGAAGAGTGGCCACTTGGTGAAAGGAGAGGAACCCCTTTGGCAGAAATGGCCCGGAGAGTGCTTGGGCCCGAGGCAGCTGGGGCTGGTGGCAAGGATCTCTCCACACAAAGAATGCCTGCCCATGGTGAGATGGGGACCCCCGCTGTGGGGGAGAGCATCAGAAGTCAGAGGTAGCAGGATACAAAACCAACAGCTGTGGAAATAGGAAAGGCTCAGCAGGAGAAATTCTCCTCTCTGCTTTCTGTGGCCAACTGACACTGCAATGGGACAGGCTGTCCTAAGGTCATTCCAGAAGACGCTGGAAGAATGACAGGGTGGAAGCAGTTGGTGGTCACCGTCAAGGTGACTGGTGACAGGCACATACATCCCACAACACTGAGTGGCTTGGTGAGCAACTGCCCCAATTAGTCCTTGGGTCTCAAATTTTATTCCCTGGGAGTGGGGGAGGCAGTCTTTGCTGTCTGCTGGTCTGTTTTCAGCCCAGGTGCCCAGTCCGTCTGTCCCTTCTTTACTGCCCACCGTGGCCCAGGTCTGTACCTGACTGACTCCAGACTGCAGGGGCACACAGGGCATCTGGGACCTGACCTATATAACCACAGAGAGAGCCACACAGGCTTCTGACCCTGCTCAAGAAAACCACCATCTATAAACGCCTGTAGCCCCCAACACCATTTTTATGGCGGCATAAAAATCACCAGCCTCGACAACATGAAAAGGGGGACAAAGATGAACATGAGGAAGGCTCCCAGCCTTCCCAGAATGGAAAAGAATTACTGGGAAGAATAGGAGCGAGCTTAACCATGATTAACGTTGAGATTTTAGAAAAACCAAAAAAACCAAAAAAACAAAAGCCCACAATCACAGTGGAGTCCTTTAGTGCACTTCTCTCAGTAGTCCACAGATCAAAAAAGTGAAGAATAAATTAAGTAGGATACAGTGACTAAATCGGAGGTTGGTAAACCATAGTCTGTGCCAAGTTCAGCCCATGGCCTGGTTTTGTGCTGCTCACGAGCTAAGAAGTTTTTTACATGTTTGACAAAACCAGAGCAAAACAAAGCAAAGTATGTGACAAAGACCGTATGTAGCCCATAAAGCCTATGATATTTACTACCGGGCCCTTAACAGAAAAAGTTTGCCTTTGGATGAGATTAACACAACTGGCAGGATTCATTCAGAGTGCGTGTGCGCATGTGTGCATATGTGTGTATGCACACGTGCGTGCAAAGTCAGCAAGCGGAGCAGATGCATTATTTTCAAAATGCTCGTACACCTGAAGTCCTGAGAAGGCTGGACTGTCTTCCCATCTTCTTATCTGTCACCATATCCCTGGAACCCAGGCCAGTGCCCACGACACAGCTAGCCTTGCATGAGTATGTGCTGAATGAATAAACTGAATTTTGCAAAAATTCATCAATTCTAGGCCATCTATAAAACCATCAAAATCTAAAAAGAAGACTATACAGGCCACAGTGCAATACAAACAAAATCAATAATATCAATAATTCCTTGTGGCCATTAAAAGTACTACATGGAGGGGCGCCTGGGTGGCTCAGTAGGTTAAGTGTCTGCCTTCGGCTCAGGTCATGATCCCACGGTCCTGGGATTGAGCCCCACATCGGGCACCCTGCTCGGCAGGGGAGCCTGCTTCTCCCTCTCCCACTCCCTCTGCTTGTGTTCCTGCTCTCGTTGTGTCTCTGTCAAATAAATAAATAAAATCTTTAAAAAAAAAAAAGTACCACATGGATCTTTCCTTATTGCCATGGACAGGTCTCCAAAACATTTTCAAGTCATCCTATAAGCCTGCATGTGTAAAAAAGAGAGGAAGAAGAGCCCAAATGATATGTGACTGGTGACTGTGCATGCATACACATTCTTACTATGACCCAACATTTCTACAGTGTTTATTATGTGTCAGGTACAATCTGAAATGCTTTACATATATATTTACTCATAATCTTTCCAACAACCCTACGAGCAGGTACTACTGTTATGGCCCTTTTACAGATATGGTAACTGAGGCTCAAAGAGATTATCTAATGTGCCCAAGGTTAGACAACCAGGCAGCAGCAGAGAGAATATAAACCCAGGCTCCAGGATCTGTGTTCTTAACCACTATATCATGCTGTCTCTTACATGTGGGCGTGTGCTTGAAAATGCACAGACACAGACATAGAAGCATACAAACTGTTAATGAGTGATTATCTCAGGGCAAGGAAATAAAACGGGGGAGACAAGAGGAGGTGTGGAGGATTTCAATTTTATATCTCATATATTTCTATATTATTTCACTTTACAAAAAACCATAATAAGCATGTGTATTCATGCATACCTTAATTACTTTTTAAATTAAGTCAAAATTCAGGTTACAGATGATAACATTCATGAAAAACACTTACCTGTGCATTAAAAAAGCCTGCCAGGATTTACAATGAATATTTATAGTATTAGATCTGAAAACTGAGGTAATTTTGCTTTCAATAATTCCTTACTGAGCTTTTCTTTTTATGAGATATCGTTTCTTTTGTTTTTACAAAAAGCAAATGGGGTATATATTAAAGAATTTTCTTCCTATGCATTTTTATTTATCTTTTGATATCTACCACCAATTATACAGAGCTAACTCTAAAGGAAGATAAAATCTGATTTAGCACAGAATTATAAATTAGTTCTTTTGCATTCGGTATGCCAATTATTTCATAGTGTTCTTTGTGGAATACCACACTGCCAAATGGCCACATTTGAGAACTGTTAGCTTTGTTTATGTGACTGGATGGCTGTGTCTAAGACACAGCTAAATGTATCTGGTGCACACCAGCAACAAACAAGCACAAATAATGAGGGATAAGGGGCTGTGAATAACTACAAACTCAGATTCAAGTTAGTTTATAAAAAATGAGATCAGCTGGAAAGATACCAGATTTTACATGGGTGTTTATTTATTTATGTTAAAAAAAAAAGCCTGCTCTAAAACAATTGTTTTCCCTCTCACACTTTAAAATCATCTGGGGGGCGCCTGGGTGGCACAGTCGGTTAAGCATCCAACTCTTGGTTTCGGCTTCAGGTCGTGATCTAGGGGTCATGAGATTGAGCCCTGTGCGGGGCTTTGCCCTCAGTGTGGAGTCTGCTTGAGAATCTCTCCCTCTCCCTCTGCCCCTCCTGCTTGTGCTGTCTCTCTCTCTCAAATAAATAAAGCTTAAAAAAAAAAATCACCTGGGAAACTTTAGAAAGGACTTTTGTTTGGGCCCCACTCCCGGGTTCCGTTAAACAGGACTTTCCGGAGGCAGGACGTGGGCGTTGGTATGTCTCATAAACTCTTTGGTAGGTTTCATAACCAGGATAGAGAAGTGCTGCCCTGAAAGGATTAACACACTTTCCAGTTTCAGTTACGTGTGGTGATTTTAATATGTAGTTATTATTTGCTAATAAAAGAGACGGCAGGCTAACAGCTTGTCCTAACCGTGGCGTGATTCGGGCTTTGTGGCGCACTGTTGTCCGCCGCCACAGGAAGAGTAAATGCACGGTCCCATGTGTTAATAAATAAAGTCCCACTGTTCTGAGACATAAACAGATGGCCCTTGAGAGTGAAATCTACAGACCTGAAGACCTGAGGTAAAAGTCGTAGTGGCAAACAGCTGAGCCAATGTCACCGCCTCAGATCTGGGGCTTTATACATTACGTGTGCTCCCATAAACAGATGCGGCTCATGCCAACAGGCTCTTCCTTACCTATTAAAAATGGCCTGTACGGCCTCCTCGAAACGGCAGAGAACTTTAGGTGGGGTTGGCCACTTCACGTGCTTGCCGTAGTCCTTCATGGTCTCGATGCCGTGGAAGCGTCTGGCAACCTCATGAATGTACGATTTCACTTTGTAATGCCGGTAATATCTGATAATTGTCAGAGCTGCCTTGGTTCTCTTGTAGCGCATGCGGGCCAGCGTGCCTCGCCACACCTTCACAATAGAGAGAAAGAAAAGAACAAGTGTTGCTGGCTGAGTCAGTGGCATATGACTTTGCAATTGTATAAGATCCTCTGCTTAGAAACTACCAAGGGGGTGGCGGGGGGAGGAGAGTGGGGGAACTGCGCGCTGTCCACAAAATCAGGCAGAGACAAAGCACGTTGATTCTGCCTGCCACCAACAGATGGCGCCAAGAGTCACGCTGTCATTCGCCTCAGCGGTTGGGCTGTTCTGGTGTGCACGGGGCTGTGTGCTGACTCGGAAGCAGAGTCCTGTTTTAACTGTATGGTCATGAAGAGAAGAAAGCCAAAATGCACATGTCTCTGCAGAAATATCTGAAGGATGTGGAAAGAAAGCAAGATGAGGCAGAACCAAGAGCCATCAACATCTACAGTTCTCGAATGAAACCTGGCTTTACACAGATTACACCACTGGTCACTACTGCACCGTCACGTTGGATTCACAAACGGACTTATACACAGCCTGTGCAGCCCCTCTCCCCAGGAGCTAGGTAAATTTCCCCCAAACTTAGATGTAATCCTGGGGAAAGGGAAAAACAGATGACTGATAGCATATGAATCTTTGTTTACATTTTTTCAGTGCTTAGAAATCAGTCAGACAATATATAAACGTCTCTGTGCATGGTAAAGTCAGAGATACTTACTTCTACTTTTCCTTCGGGATCCTTTGCCCAGATTCCTGTACTTCTCAATCTCTCAAGTAAAAAGAAATTTGGTATAATCTTCACTTCATTCTTGGATCTTCCCCTGTACGTGTCCTCCACCCCCACAACTTACTCTTACTTCTACAATATTTCCAGCATAAACCCCTTTCTGTTCCTTTCTGCTACTAAAATCTCCAAGACCCCAAACTACTCGCACTGCTTTCTTCAACAAACTCCTTGGATGCACCACCGTCGTGTTCCAGTTGATATTACTGCGGCTACTTAGATAACCAGTCCAATTCTCAGGTTGTTGGTATTCAGCTCCCTCCCTGTCTTTGGCCTCCCGAGACCGAGATTTTCCACCTCTAGTTCAAAGCCCACAGTATGGGGGCTCCAGACTCCCTCAGGTTTCTTGTATTTCCTCTTAAATCTCCACCTGTGTCACCAATTTCTCAGAAAAACTGGTACAATGCCTCTTTTATCCCGTCATTTTAGGGTTTCTTTAAGCAGACTCCTAAACTGGCATCACGGGCTTGTGATGTGCTCCTTTTTTCAACCTGCTGCACCACAAGGATAGATCTGTTTGCATGGGACACATGAAGAGGTCACCAAGGGACCGCAAAGGGGAACTAATGAGTCAAGGAAAACCTTGATATGTAAGGGAAATGTGTGACATGTGAGCAGTTTGCAATGGGAACCTAGTGCTCACATATAAACAGAATATATAAAGACCGTGAGGCAATGAAAACTTGTTTCTGCATGTGGCATCCATACAGCAACCCTTTTTAGCCAAAATGGCTCTCTTCCCCGTCGCCAAATCCATCATGCAGATGGCTCTGTTACGCCTCCACCCAAGTGTTAAAATAAAGGTCCCTTCTTTAGCATCTTGAAAAAACCCAAAGAATACAATTACAGGGTGAAAGTCTGTGATTCAATTTCTTAAACAAAACAGATTTGTAAAGTTTCATACTGTTTGTTTTCTTTTTTTTTTGAAGAGAAAGGAAATTAAGACTCCCTGGAGCCATACCTGTATAGAAAATCAATTCTTAATTTTCAAGGAGTGTTCACAGAATTTCTCATTAAAATGTTTTTGGTTTAATTCTTCAGTAATTTTGGGGGAAAAAAGCATTTCATAAGTAAGGGCTTCTAAAGGAGCAGGTTTTTATGTTTAAGATTTCTTTTTTTTTTTTTTTTTAAGATTTATTCATTTATTTGAGAGAGAGTATGTGCATGCATGCATGACCTGAGCTGAAATCAAGAGTTGGACGCTTAACTGACTGAGCCACCCAGGCGCCCCTGTATGGGCAGATTTTTTTTTTTGCCTCAGTCACGTGTCCAAGTGTTCCAGAAACTTTTTGTTTTAAAGATTTACCTATCTGAGAGAGAGAGAGCATGCACAAGTACACAAGAGCGGGAGGGAGAGGGAGAGGGAGAATCTCAAGCAGACTCTGAGTGCAGAGCCAGTGTGGGGCTTGATCTCATGACCCTGAGATCATAACCTGAGCCAAAATCAAGAGTTGGACACTTAACCGACTAAACCACTCAAACACCCCTGGAAACTCTTTAATGAATGCGAGCCATTCTTTCTCAGCCTACTAACTGCCCCCAAACAGTGTTGGACTGGGTATTTTATTCTTCCATCTATCATAGGGACTAGATGTCCATTATGTATATGCTTTATCTGGTCTCTCCATTGCTCAAGAGGAATGAAAAGAGAGCTGGGGCTTTAGGTGGCTGCTATCAAGCTCCCTCCTTAATAGGTATCTTACAGTCTTCTGGTTTGGTTGAGGACAGATATTTTTTCCATGTCTTGAGGAGCTTTTTCTTGATTCGGCTCTAATATTATTCCTAGCAGATGCTTCCCCTATTTCTTGCCCACTTATTGACATATCAGAGGCAGGAAAGATGGTAAGCCTTCTTGACTCTTCTTGCCTGAGGGAAAATGTCTTCTTGATGGAAGAAAGGGTTCCCAGGAGAGGTGTGGGCTCTTCCAGGCCTTCCCCCGGACATATCTTTATACTTGATGCCAACACCATCAAAAGCAATGAGACGTCTCAGAATTCCCTCCTTGTACGTCTCCATGTTCCATTCTTTTCTTTGAAGGCTATATTGATTTTTTTAGCACCTTTGTTCAATTTGGTCCAATTTTTCTTTTTCTGGGTGACACTTCTCAGTTTATGGTATGAAGTTGCGATTTTTCTTTTTTTTGGTTTCAGGGTTCATGGGTTCTTTGTCATTTTTACATTTTTGTTAACTTCAGCAAATTTGGGGGAAAGGAATTTCTGTGAGCTTGCAGTTACATTATCAGCTTTGTCAGATATCCCTTAGGCTTTAATTTTTTAACATCAGAGAAAAAGTAGCATTGAAAAACTACAGAGGAAAATGCATGCAAAAAATTATTCATGTATTTTTTCCTTATAATCTAAGCATATTTGGTTTAAACAGATATGCTCCCATGAGTTGGTGAGTCTGTGTAGGGGAGGATTGTTGTTGATTTTTCCACCAAGGGTCTGCAGGTTGGAATTTAAGGTATAAGACTGATTTTTCCACTTCCCTCTTTGTTTAAAGCAGCTTAAACTGTTGGTTTTTTCAAGAGTCATATAAAGCGTCTGTCTGTGGAGGACTTTGCCTGATGATGGGATGTCAGAAAACAGAGAATTAAATGTTATATTCAATAGCAAAATAAAACAATATTTTAATATTAACATTAAAGAGGAACCAACCAGGGCGCCTGGGTGGCTCAGTCGTTAAAGTGTCTGCCTTCGGCTCAGGTCATGATCCCAGGGTCCTGGGATAGAGCCCCGCATCGGGCTCCCTGCTCAGCGGGAAGCCTGCTTCTCCCTCTCCCACTCCCCCTGCTTGTGTTCTTGCTCTCGCTATCTCTCTCTCTGTCAGTCAGTCAGTCAATCAATCAATCAATCAATCAATAAATGAGAGGAACCAACCAGATATTATGTTTTAGGATATGACGCAAGAGAGTGGATGCTGAAGACTGAAGGCAACACAATGAGATCTGGGAGGGAAAGTTAAGCAGGAGCCATAAAGCAGAGGGTAGACTGACAGAGGAAAGGGCCTGCAAGTCGTTTCTTAGGAAGAAGAAAGAACGGAGGCCAACAGAGAGGCTGACTCAGAGGGAACAGCCGAGCTACAAAAAGAGACCATCAGAGAGCAGTGTGCACACCCTTCCTGTTGAGTGAGTCCGATTTCTCTCTTGTGTACCTTTACCCCTGTAGTCAGTTCTGCCAGTACAGTGGCCAGAGTGATCCTTTTAAGGCCAAAATCAGCTCACGTTACTTCTCTGCTTCAAACTTTGCCACCGCTCTCATCTCCCTAAGTAAAGCCAGAACCCCCACACTAACCTACAAAGGCCCACGTTCTCTGGGGCAGTCACCTCCCCTGCTCACTCCAGCTACCTTCTGGACTCCAGGCTGCTCCCTCTGCCTGGAATGATCTCCCGCCGGGTAGATATCACATGGCCAACTTCTTCACTCTCTCTCTGCGTCCTTGCTCAGTGGTCCCCTTCCCAATGAGACTGGCCCTGACCATCCCCTTTAAAATTCAACTTGTTTCCATCTTCCCCACCTGGCACTCTCCGTGCTCCTTGCCATGCTCTAGCTTTATTCCTGCCTCTAGCACTTGATACTACAACGCAGCATGTAACTCACACGCTACTGCATTGTTTATGCTCTCCTCTGGCGGCATTTCAGCTCCAGCAGGCCAAGGGCTCTTTGTCTCTTTTACTCACTGATGAAACTCCACCATCTAGAACAATGCCAAGGACATAGCAGCCACTTGAACGTATCTGCTGAATGAATGAACGTTTTCACCTTCATCTTCCAAGCCCGATACTGAATCTTTCATTTTGGCTGTCATGTTTTCCATTTTCAAGACTCATCCTTGTTCTCCAAATTCCATTCCTTTCCTTTCCCTTTCCCTATCCCTTTGCCTTTCCTTCCTTCCTTCGATTTTATTTATTTATTTGAGAAAGAGAGAGCATGAGTAGGGAGGGCAGAGGGATCAGCAGAAGGAGTGGGAGAGGGAGAAGCAGACTCCCCGCTGAGCATGGAGCCCAATGCAGGACTTGATCCCAGGACCCCGAGATCATGACCTGAGCTGAAGTCAGATGCTTTATTGACTAAGCCACCCAGGCACCCCCAAATATTTCTTTTAAAAGCACACTGCTCAGACGCCTGGGTGGCTCAGTCGTTAGGCGTCTGCCTTCGGCTCAGGTCACGATCCCAGGATCCTGGGATCGAGTCCCACACTGGGCTCCCTGCTTGGCAGGAAGCCTGCGTCTCCCTCTCCCACTCCCCCTGCTTGTGTTCCTGCTCTCGCTATCTCTCTCTCTGTCAAATAAATAAACTCTTTAAAAAAAATAAAAGCACACTGCTCTTAACAAAAGCAACATCTCATCCTTCCTCTCTGATGAATCATGGTTTTACAATGCTCCCCGCATTGTATGTTACTTTTTTTTTTTTTAAAGATATTATTTATTTATTTGACAGAGAGAGACACAGCGAGAGAGAGAACACAAGCAGAGGGAGTGGGAGAGGGAGAAGCAGGCTTCCCGCTGAGCAGGGAGCCCGACGCGGGGCTCGATCCCAGGACCCGGGGATCACGACCTGAGCTGAAGGCAGACGCTTAACCGACTGAGCCACCCAGGCGCCCCTGTATGTTACTTCTAAATCCCCTCTTCTCCCTTTTGTCTTGGTCTCAGCCTTTTGTGCTAGAGGACTTCCTCAAATCTGGGATCCTTGGCCGTCTATTACTGAATGCCACTTGAAAGCTCTGTGTATGTGTTTTAGGAATGGGGGGGCTTCATTACATAGGGTAATTAGGTGGGGACCATCTGTGGGGCACCCCAGGATGTCAGTGTTTTTCCTCTTTGCTCCCAGAACTCTGAGCAGAGGAGCATTGGGGGGAATCTTTAGTATCCAGACTTTCACTTCCTCTCCTTGGGTTCAGTATGATGTCTAATCCCTCTCCTCCACGGTACCTGGTGTCCCCTAAAGCCTAGAGCTTCTCTGGTTGTATTTCTTCAGAGTAAGCTTCTTGTCTTCTACCAGAATGAGACTGAGGCAGTCACCTGGCTTTGTGGGGTCTGGGAGGAGACCTGTGTTTTGCTCTTTATACAGACTGTCAAGCAACCTCCTTCAGCTCTCCCCCTCATCCCTACCTACACAGGTGCCTGGTCCTTCCCATTCCTGAAATTTCTACAGCCCTGTGGTTGGGCAAACTGGCTTGCCTGTCTGCCTTCTCTGCAGGCACTTAGATATCAGCTTTCTCCACCTGCTTGGGGGACTACCGCACATCCACTTATTTCCAAAATTACGTTGATGCCTCTTGTCTGCTGTTTGCTCCTATGGTTCTATTTGTCCTTGTGGGTTTCTCCCGTTTTTATCCCTTACTGCTCATTTAGGGGTTTTGAGAGGGAGTGGCTATAAACACAATCTGTCATGTTTAACCAGATGTTTTTATAATGCCATCTTAATTCTACCATGTTTTCCTCTGGTGCATACTTCCTAAGTGGTCAGGCAGTTCAAAGCAACATCTGGCTGTCATTAAAGTACAAGATTCATTTTGCAAAAGATGTCGGATTCTAGGTTGCGCTCTATTAAGAAGTAGGTCAATTATGTATCTTCAGCTTAGTCTCAGAAAGAAATACAGGTCAGCTTTCCTTCTTTGTTTCTAGTTCTCTGTGTTTTGTTCTGTTTTTGTTATCTAAGTCATCAAGGGGGTTGGCCCTTTCGGTCTGTTCTTCAACAGTTCCCTGGTGCTCTGAATTGGATGTTCCACCACCAGAACCCTTCAAAATTTCAGCTTGCCAGGCCCTCCATGCCTAGGGACAACTTCTGGGAGAAGCATCTTTCCTGTTTCTAAACTTATATTCCCCAGATAGTTATTCTGGCAGAGTTCTGACAATTTCTGGCTGTTAAGGAGTTGTGGTAGATAAGAATTTATTGAGGTAACACATTGAACTCTGAACTGTAAAATCCATAAGATCTATCCACATACCCCATCAAATGACAGTAGTCCCCTCCTTATCCATGCTTTTGCTTTCTGTGTTTTCAGTTACCCACAGTCAACCATGGTCTGGAAGCAGATGATCCTCTTGAGGTATGGTCAGAAAGTCAACGGTAGCCTAATGCTACGTCATGGCACCTACGTCATTCAGTTCACTTCATCTCATCACATGGGCATTTTATCCCCCATCATGTAGGCATTTTATTCATCACAAGAAGAAGGGTGTGTACAGCACAGTAAGATATTTTGAAAGAGAGTCCACATTCACATAACTTTTATGATAAATTGTTGTAATTGTTCTATTATTAGTTATGGTTGTTAATCTCTTACTGTGACTCTTATAAATTAAACTTTATCACAGATACGTATGTATGAGGAAGAACACAGTATGTATAGGGTTCAGTACCATCTGTGGTTTCAGGCATCAGCTGGGGGTCCTGAAATGTATCCCCTGTGGATAAGGCGGGGGGACTACTGTAGAATATGATGGCTGCATCCCATTTGGGATATTTCATGATTGATTAATGAAGGTTTGGCTTCTTCTAGGGGTTACTTTAAAGAAAGACTCAAAGACAGTAAAATCTTCCCAAGTAATTCCTCTTCATCTCAAATATTTCTACGAGGGGTAAGATGAATGAAGACCTGAAGTACTATTTATAAACTGCCAGTACAATGTTTTTGCCAGAATAGCAGGTTAATATGTGACAAGAAGAAAATCAGACTGAGTGGATGTGATTTGTAGGTTCTTAGCATATATATATAGACACAAAATTCCTCAGTTTTATAGATAAATTATAGCATCTTGAGGACCTGAGGGGGAATTAAGAAAGAAGGAAATAACCAAATCTTTAGTCAGTAAACAAATGTAAAACCAGTAAAATAAAGAGACCAAAAAACAAAAACAAAACCCAAAAAAACCCCAAACCAAAAAACCCCCAAAGAAAGGGGTGAGTCTACAATAGCCAAACTGTGGAAAGAGTCAAGATGTCCATCGACAGATGAATGGATAAAGAAGATGTCGTATACATATACAATGGAATATTATGCAGCCATCAAAAAGAATGAGATCTTGCCATTTGCAACGACATGGATGGAACTGGAGGGTGTTATGCTGAGCAAAATAAGTCAAACAGAGAAAGACATGTATCATATGACCTCACTGATATGAGGAATTCCTAATCTCAGGAAACAAACTGAGGGTTGCTGGAGTGGTGGGGGGTGGGAGGGATGGGGTGATAGACATTGGGGAGGGTATGTGCTATGGTGAGCGCTGTTAAGTGTGCAAGACTGTTGAATCACAGCTCTGTACCTCTGAAACAAATAATACAACATATGTTAAAAAAAAAAAAAAAAGAAAGGTGTGAGTCTAATCATTATAAGCTATCCTGATGAACTTAATTAAGTATGTACAGGGTGGTGTATGCCCGGTGGAGTGTACTTTATCATCCCTGAGCTGTTTTACCTTGGTCTGATAGACTAACCTGCAGAGTCAGTTGAGTTGTGAACTTTCATTGAGGACTCATACATTTTACATACGGCTTTGTCCACAGTGGGTCTGACTACAGGTAGCCTAGCAGTTCTTCAGGGTACACAACTGTGGCCTGTTAATCATTTCTTTACTATGATGATTCCACAGTCTGACAGCCTGCTTGTAACTGTAACTTCAAGAAGCAATTAAATCTCTTGGTGAATTATTGTCAGAAGACTGGCTGAATATTAACTCGATCAAAGCCCAAAATGTGATTATTTTGAAAACAATTAAAAATAAAATTACTCCATCTAACAGGTTAAGTAATTCTGATGAGCCTTTCAGGATTCAGCCTTGTTCAAAGGTAAACACTGGTGCTATACTGAAGTGACTGCTCTCTTTGCTTTGGTTTTGTTTTCTTGAAAGAGGACGTACAAAATCGGTAACTCGCCTTCAAAATCTCTGAGGTCAAGGCTATCTCAAAACTGCTTTTTGACACAGAACCATAGGGTTTTGGTCAAGTATGTGGGCATGGGAGCAGATCCAATGAGGCGTCTTAGGCATGTTCCAGCTTTGTCTAAAGACGTGTACTGCCTTTTCCACCCCCAAATCTACCTCCGTCTAATACTGAGGGGGCTCACCTCCTGGTCAGGTTACAAGTTGGGCTTTTACCTTGTATAACAAATGCCCTGATTTTTCTTCCTTTATGTCTAACATCTAAAACATGCATAACTCCTTAAAAAAATAACCCAGTACACCTCTGCTTTCAGATGGTTGCAAATGATCTCAATTTTGAATGGTTCTCTAGATCATGCAAAAGTTCAGATAATAATTCATATTTGAAAGGACCTGCCAAAGGTAACATCCTAACATTCTTTTCTATAGAGTTCCAAAAGTGAATTCTGGGACACAAGGCCTTTGAAATGCTGAGAAAGAGCCTCCATTTTCAGTAAGTTTGGGAAAGCTGCATACTGCAATTCCTTTTGGGAGATTCATGATGCACATTTAGCATATTAAGCTCTGAAAAGTTTCATGTAAATAAAACTATTTTAACTTTGTTCAACAGAAGTTAAAAAACGTATTTGACTATAGAATCCTTTGTACGCAGTTTACTCACTCATTTGGAAGGGGGTCAAAATTTGCGATCCCCAAATAGGCCACTTTGGCATAAGCATCATTTTGACTGTTGGTTCATTCTACAAGAATTTCCCAAATTGCTACTATACATGTAGTGTCTGTAGGGAATATGGAGGAAAAGAGGAGACACCCATGATAGCCTAGAAAACCCAAAATGCCTATGAGATACCTGGAAAACAACTACCAACTAATCCCTTAAAAATAAGATCTGGTCATGTACCAAAGCTGGAATCCTCAGCCACAGTGAGGCTGTTTCAAGAAGTCCAGCACCGCGCGGAGGGACAGCTCCCTGGCTAGCACAGCCCAGGGGTGGAGCAGAGAGAATCCTGCTCTGGAGGGAGAGGCCAGCATTCCCCTTGGACTATTGAAGGAATGCTGCCATCAAATTTTGCAGGCTTCAAGTTCTTCACCTGAAGAGCAAGGATGTTGCATTAGATAACGTATAAAAGCAAGCCCCAGTATCCTATTAAACAGTTTCTGATGATGAGCAAAAAATTAAAAATGTGATTTCAAAGTGCATATGGAACTGACAACCACAATCTTAGATTTTCCTCTGATTACTACCCCTATGGGAAGGGAGAGAACACATTATTTCACTATGACGTGCCAGGCTTTGTGCTAGACACCTGACATACATTAAACATAAGTATTTTAAAAGAGCAATCACTTTCCAGACCTATGATCCCTGCTTCTACAGAGGAATGCAATCAAGGTTCACAGCTCTTGCTAGTAGCCTAGCTCTGGTTGTAGGCAATGGAAGATGGTGCTCCTCGATGTATCCCTGTGTCCCAGAATGCCATCAGTTACCAGTGCTCCCCGGGACAGTGATACTGGGTGAAAACGGTTCTTGGGGGAAGGGAATACTCTGGACAAGGTCCCCTGGATTACTTAGGGTAAACATCTAATAGGCTTCCTCTTTTCATTATCCTTAGATTGTAATTAGTGTAAGGGGGAATGGCAGGATATGAAAATGTACACTTAATGAGGACAGACACTTTTTTGACAGTTCAAGTTTACATAAGTTGAACACAATACGATTAAGGAACTGTGAAGACCATTATTGGTCATAACTCAATTACAAAAAAAAATTACAATGGTATTGAGCACATGATTTATCACAATAGTGGGCAATACATATGATCAAATTAATAAGTAGCTCACGCTAGAATAATACAGAAAGAAATGTTACTGTTTAGAGAAATATCTAGATAAAGTAAAATGCTAGATTGGCTCAGTGAGGTTGAGGCTTTATATTTGCACATATAGCTCTGTCTTTATTACTGAAAATCCTACTAGAAACATAACCTTGTACTTGTAAAACTAAAAACTCCTACTATCTATTTCTTTTTCAAGAAATCTTTTGCAATACAATATTTGAAAAGTGAGGTTTCTTAGTTATATACCAAGCAAGTCACAACAGATTTAAAATGGATGTCGAAAGGAATGTGATTAATTTTTCAACTAACTTTTCTAGAACCTATCTTTTTTTTTTTCTTAAAGATTTTATTTATTTATTTGAGAGAGAGAGAATAAGAGAGAGCACATGAGAGGGGGGAGGGTCAGAGGGAGAAGCAGACTCCCTGCCGAGCAGGGAGCCCGATGCGGGACTTGATCCCGGGACTCCAGGATCATGACCTGAGCCGAAGGCAGTCGCTGAACCGACTGAGCCACTCAGGCGCCCCTAGAACCTATCTTAAAAATAAGTTTATATTTTTATCAGTCATTTGTAATTCTTTTTTGTAAACTGTGTATTTCTATTCTTTTTGACCCATTTTCTTCCAATGGTCTTTTTTGACTTATATGAGCTCTTTATAAATTAAAAGGATCCTCCTGTTGTCACTGGTGTTTTAAATTTCTTCCCAGCATGCCAGTGATCTTCTGATACTCTTTATGGTATACTGCCATCCAGAAGTTGTTTTCTGCTTTTTTCAATTTTAGGTAGTCAAATAGACTCACTTTCTTTTATGACTAAATACATATTTTATACAAAACTGAGGTCATATAATAATCATAAAATGTTCTGCAATGGATCTTATTTGACACGAGGCACATTTTTCCATGTGATCAAATATTCTCCTATAATGTAATTCTAAATGACCTGACAGTACTCGGCCAGAAAGATGCATACAATTCAGTTAACCAAGACCCTGCTATCAGATATTTTTGTTTTTTCCTATTTCTTTTTTGGCAATTATAAATATCATTTTAGTCATATCATTGTACCTAAATTCATGCACATGAATGATTTACGACAAAGTTCTAAAAACAGAATTGCCGTTGTTTTCAGCTGCCATATGTTAAAGTTCCCATTTCCAAACTCTACCATGTGACCAGTTAAAAAGAATGAAGGAAACTGATATGTTGTTGTTATGATGAAAGTACTTTGAGTGTTACTCAACTTTTTAAAAACTCACCAGCGATTTGAATTTTTTCTTTAGTGAAATATTTTTTTTTACCCATCATGTATTCATAATTTTATATAATGATTTGTAAGGGCTTTTTATATATGAAGTAAGTCAACCTTTATTACATTTTCCAAGGATTTCTTAGCATTTTGCCTTTTACCATCTCCTGGTCATGGTTATTGGTTTAGGCCAATAAAATATGAGAAGAATTTTGGCAGGTGGTTCTGAGGAAGGGAATTTCTCACTTTCTGAGAAAACGTTCAAGGACTTCTGAAAGTGACCGACCTTCCTTGACCCCAGAGAAAATAGTGTGGTTGCTGAGATTGTTAGCTGCCATCTTGCAACCACAAGGGGGAGCCACACTGAGAATGAAGATGATCCAATTTGTACTTACTTGCTTATTTTTTTTTTTACTACTCTTTGATTAGAATATATGCTCTGTGAGGACACGGGCTATTTCTATTATATTCATCACAGCGTTTCCAGGGAGTGCCTAGCAATAAGCAACTATGTTGAATGAATGAATAATTACTGGCTCGAATAAACTCAACATCCTATTGTAAGTTTAAAAGAAGACTTGCTTATCTGTCAAAAAGGCCCCGCAGGTGTTTGATATCCAAGAAAAGCTGAGCTACCTTAAGATTTAAGAGCTCACTTAAAGGAAAGAGCTTATCCTGGTGCAAAAACTGTGAAGACACGCCAAGCAAATTATGAAATGTTCAAGGAAGAAATACATGGCGGCTGCCAGGCAGTGCTCGAGTCTGCGTGGAATTTCAAAATCCAGGCTGGTGGTCGACGCAATGGTTCTAGAGCAGTCTAGCAGTCTAGCGCGAATAAGCATCAACCTGAGAAACTGTTGCCAATTTGCCAGTGAATAACCTGATGCATGAAAAAGTCTGGTTCTCAGTGAATATTCCTTTCACGTTAAAAGAATTTCCCTAAAAATATAAAAATGTCTATCTTCAGTAAGTTGGCTCTGTTATAGCTATGAAAATGTGGATGTTCTAAATTAAGTTCCTACTTTCCTGTTCATTCCAGTTACAAGATTTTTCATGAAAAATTCCCCCTTTGTCTTATTTTTCTTCTTTTGACAGAGGTCAACACCTCAGGGTCACTGCATTTTATGAAGTGACTAAGGAAAATGTGATGCAGTACATTCTTATTCTCTCTTGAAGTCAGTAAGACTAAGAGCCCATGAACTCTACTTTGTATAATTCCTCTATTATTGGAATGAGAGGAAAGACAACCTCTCTAAGGAAGGTTCAAAAAACAAACAGAAAAAATCAAACAAACCCTACACTGGGAAATTCTATCAAATTCAAATATACAAATGTTGTATACTGGTTTTCAAATTTAAAAAATCAGATTACAATTAATGGCATAAGAAACAACTCAAGGTTGGATTACTTAGATGAACCACTGTTCAAGCTCAAAGGCCAAAGATGACATGAGAAGATACTGTAATTACTACAGCTTGGCCTTTAACTCAGCTGCTCATGGGCCTGCTCCAGTTCATGGCTCTTTTTGCGAGGCTATCCGGCAAATATTCTGTTCTTCCAACGGGGCAGAAAATCTTTGCTTCTTTTTCATACCTCTACCGAATCCACTGAGTTGCTACCTTATGCTACATTTTGGCTAAAGAGACTCCAAAAGAGTCTTAGAGTTTCCATGTCTTTAGAAGTTCATCTCCTAAATAAGAAATGATGGGAAAGTTCTTTAGGATCATCATATTCAGGAATGTATTTATTTGGCCAGAAGAAGGCCAAAACAGGCATAGCTCCTTGACTGAACTATCAAATAAGAACTATAGAAAACGGTCTTATTACTAAATAACTTTGTTTTTAATCCTGGATTTTAATGGGGATTAACATAAGAATAAAAAAAAAAATCCTGGATTTTATTCTCTCCCCCCAAATAATTATATTACTAACTTAGCTATAAGTTACTGTTGCCTACAGAGAACAGTGTGCTAGGTTATGTTATTACAGCAAATATTCATTCCTTTCCTCTTGACATACAATGGGTCATCCCACTGACAGAACCTGCTTTGATCAAGGGGATATAAATGCATATGACCTGAACAGCTTGAAATGTGCTCCTGTGGTCAGCCTTGACCTCTTAGGCTTTGCCATTACCATGAGAAGAACATGCCCCAGAGATCCGCCGACTTCAGAAAAATGAGTCACAGGTGGAGCCAATCTACGCTCAACCCATGGCCCGAGATGAGATCAGTCAAGAATGGCCAGCCAAGCCCCAGATGCTTGAGGAAGAAATAAACTGACTGCTAGATCCACTACATTTTAGGATGATGTGGCAGGCTGAATAATGGCCCCTGAAAAGATTTCTACCTCTTAATCCCTGGAACCTGTAAATGTTACCTCATATGGCAAAAAAGGACTTTGAAGATATGACTAGGTTAAGGATCTTGAAATGCGTAGATTATCCTAATCTAATTGGATCCTAAGTGCGATCACATATACCTTTTTTAAAAATTTTATTTATTTATTTGACAGAAAGAGCGTGAGCACAAGCAGGAGGAGCAGCAGAGGGAGAGGGAGAAGCAGACTCCTCGTGGAGCAGGGAGCCCGACGTGGGGCTCGATCCCAGGACCCTGGGATCATGACCCGAGCTGAAGGCAGACGCTTAACCGACTGAGCCACCCGGGCGCCCGTGATCACATATATCTTTATACGAGGGAGGCAATAGGACAGCTTAAGACAGGACAGGGGGAGGTATTGTGACAGTGGATGCAGAGATCAAAGCCACAAGCCACAGAATGCTGGTAGCTGCCAGGAGCTGGAAGAAGCAAGTAATGGATTATCCCCTAGAACTGCCAGAGACGGCACAACCCTGGCAACACTCTGATTTGGACCCAGTGACACTGATCTCAGAATTCCAGCCTCCAGGACTGTAAGAAAATAAATGTGTTTTTAAGCCACCAAAAGTTTGTGATAATTATTTTTACAGCAGCCCTGGGAAATTAATACAGGTGGTGTGTGGCATAACTGTGGCAATAGTTAACTGATACAAACCCAAACCGATACTACTACTAATATTAGTATTAATAATATCAATGTTAATAATAACAGTAAACACACAATATCTACGATGTGCTAGGCACGGCTCAAAGTATGTTGAATATATTAACCTACTCAGTCCTCACAACCACACTATAAGGTGGGTACTATATTATTTTCCTTTTATAGATGACAAAACTGAAGCCCAGAGAGGCCCAAGAGCATCCTCCCATAAGTGGGGAAGCTGGGGATGGAACCCAAGTGCCTCATGGCTGGCTGAAGCCAACAAGTATCTGTTCGTTAGGCAGTAGTGGAGTCTAGGAATTACACAGAAGCAAGTGGTATTCAATTCTGGCAGTACAATTAAAATGTAAAGTTGTCTTTCCTGGTTGGGAATAACTCTAATAACTTGTGCCTACTAATTAATTACTCCATTTGCTTAGTATTATGAAGTTATCTCGTTTAAATGCACATGAATAGACCTCAAGTATTAATAAATATCTTTGCTTTCATATAGAACATAACTAATAGAAAACTGTATAAATCCCAAAGCACCCAGAATTGAGTAATAATAATAATAATAATAATAATAATAATAATATAATTATACTGGTGACAAAAGTCACCCAGTGCCACGGTATACAGGACATTATGTTGGGGGCCTTGGGTGAAATGTGAACAAGTGTAAGGATACACCCTCCCTCAACAATTGACAATGTAGTTGAGGAGATAAGACAAATGTGCAAAATTAACAGATGATCTACAGCCTATAGAAATGACAGTATTCCATGGGAATTTTTGAGCTGAGTACTTCTTATAAATCATCTCTGCTAAAAGGTTCTCCACCCTGGCTCCACTGTGGCACTCCTTAGGAAGGACATTCATGTGTGCAACACATGACCAGGGGTTGCACAATCTCTTATGTGCTTTTCTCACTCACGGGAGCAAGTATAAGTCTTACAGAAATAACCTAGAATCAGCTCCTATGTAAAAAATAATTATCTTCAATAACTTATTATTAGTAATAAATTACTCATAATACATCTCATACCTGACTGTGATAGATGTGCCCATCTCCAAACCCATCGCTGTACAGAAAAAAGAAGGGATGACTTAAATCTTCCACAAACCTGAAACTGACAGCGGGCCCACAGCTCCCACCTTCCACTGCAGGGACTGCCTCAGAGCCATGTCCAAGGGACAAATGGGTTCAGGAGTAAGAAGGAAAGATGACGTTCTTTAGACTGGTACAGCCAGGGGGAATTTAGTGAGGAGGCGGAATTGGGAGGAGCGCTGGAGGCAGGACAAACAGCACATGTGAAAGCACATGAGGAAAAGTAAGGTCCACTCGGGAGGTCGGTGAGGACGGCACTGGGTTTGCCCAGTGCTGTAGGATAATGGAAGGTGGAGCTGGTTGGAGCCAAACTCCGGAAGAGTCTGATCTTGATTCTGTAGGTGACGGAAGGGTTTTTGAACAGAGGAACCTCACTAAAACCAAAGGTGATGTTGTACAGATGAGGGTCAAGGAGGAATGCCTGGAAGATCACACAGAAGTCCTTCTTGAAATAAGTTTCTGGGACGCCTAGGTGACTCAGTCAGTTAAGCATCTGCCTTCGGCTCAGGTCCTGATCCCAGGGTCCTGGGATCGAGTCCCACGTCAAGCTCCCTGCTCAGCGAGGAGCCTGCTTCTCCCTCTCCCTCTGCTGCTCTGCGTGCTTGTGCTCTATCTCTCTGACAAATAAATAAATAAGGTTCTATCTTTCACAATGAACTTGTATTACTTTATAATGAAAACTTAATTAAAATTTTGGATAGAAATAAATGTGATTATAGCTGTATGTTTTTCCTATTTATAATCCACTTTAAAGTACAACAAACTTGTGAATAAAGTACTTTGTAACCTGGGCTTGAATTTATAAATCCTTGACTGTCTTTAGTTCTCCAAACCAACATATTTTCTGACGGTTCGGTTTCTTTGAGTGTTTGTATCTCCACAAATACAATAAAACTAACTCAGGACAGCTGACAACTAAAGATCTTATTTTGAAATTAAATTTTCTTCAAAATGCAGACTCTCATTGTAGTGCTGAATTTGAACAGACAGTGATGTTTGGCAACATGCTTTCGGACAAGAACCACTGAATATAAATAGTCCTAAATTTTCTTTAGTAATGAATAAAGCCTCAAAATGGAATGACTCATTAGTTTCTTCTCAGTGTATATAATGGGTATCTGTGTGTGTGTGGGGGGAGGTGTTGATATTTCTAGAATTAACAATGTGGCTAAAAAGGAATCATACTGAGCATTTTGTTTTGAGACATGCATTTTCACTTAACATTTATTATAAACGCTTTTGATGTTACTAAATTTTTTTACATTGTCATTGTTATGGCTACTTTGTTTTCTAGTGTATGGATGTACCATCACTTATATAACTAATTTCCTTAACTTTTTCTTAATTATTCTCCACTTTCATGAGACATGTTGAAAATTCTTCCAACTAAGTTTTTACATAAATTCTTCTTCTTTTTTTTTTAAGATTTTATTTATTTATTTGACAGAGAGAGAGAGACAGCGAGAGAGGGAACACAGCAGGGGGAATGGGAGAGGGAGAAGCAGGCTTCCTGCAGAGCAGGGAGCCCGATGCGGGGCTCGATCCCAGAACCCTGGGATCATGACCTGAGCCGAAGGCAGACGCTTAATGACTGAGCCACCCAGGTGCCCCTTTTACATAAATTCTTAAGAATTTCCCTAGTCAGGGGGCACCTGGGTGGTTCGGTTAAGTGTCTGACTCTGGATTTTAGCTCAGGTCATGATCTCAGGGTCCTGAGATCAAGCTCCAGCACTCGGTGGGGAGTCTGCTTCTCTCCTTCTCTCTCTCCCTCTGCCCCTCCCCCTGCACGTACTCTCTAAAATAAATAAATAAAAATCTTAACAACAAAAAAAAAAGAATTTCCCTAGTCAAAATTTCTAGAAGTGTAACTGCTAGACTAGAGGCAAACTAGTTTTAAACATTTTTTGGAAACGCATTGCTAAACTACCCTTCAGAATTTACCAATTTACTCTTCTGTCAATAGTACACATATCCTCAGCAACACTGAGTATGATTTTTTAAAAAACCTTGAGTATTTGCCTGGTGAAAAAATGATGGCCATTTTTCTTTCTTTTCTTTTCTTTTCTTTCTTTCTTTCTTTCTTTCTTTCTTTCTCTCTCTCTCTCTCTCTCTCTCTCTTCTTTCTTTTTTTGGCAAACCGATTACCCATAATTTTGGCTCCATTTTTTAAATGATGTATTTATCTAATTTTTTGGGGAAGGGCCCTTTGTTCATTAAAGGTATGTATATTCTGCACCTGCTGAAATTAAAAAAAAGAAAGAGTTTAAAGTCTGCCCATAACAAGAAAAGTGAATGCTCCCAATATAGGCAATAAATAATGACACATTTCCCAGAACATGTTGAATATTTCATAAACTTTTTTTTGGTTAGCAAAACTTAATCGTCCAACTGGGCTGTGTTTAAATGTGCCATGATAAGGAATATGAACATTTTACTGACACACTTGGATTTCTTGGTAGCAGTTACATACCTTTGCTATAGTAAGGAAAGGAATAAAATAAAAACCTCAATCCTGCAGTGTTCACACTTAAACTACATGGATTCCGTTATATACCTAACTTGGTAAATAGGATACATTTTATCATCCATTAAGTATCTCAGCTTAATGAAGTATAGGGCAAAATTATGTACTTAGAAAAGCCTTTCTTTAAAGTCAGTTTTAAAAATCATCTTGGGGGGAGGTGATATTTTACATTAAATATCAATGCTGTCACTAAGCAGTAAATGTCCATTACAATAAAACATTTTCATCGCTGCCTTTAATATTTGTTACCCAATTATTTCCAAAAGGATCGGAGGGAGTCTATAGTTAAAAGTTACACAGACAATGGAGTCACCCAAGTAAGGCTAAAAGGCCAGCTAGGCAACAGGCCATGGGTGTGGGTGAGAAGGGAGACAATCATACTTGAAATCCCCAACTCAAAACCGAGCCCGGAGCTTCCTGGCACAGCAGGAACCGGGAGACAATGAACTGCAGGGATTTCATTATTAATAAGGCTGGTAATTAAATACTCCCTGCACCTAAATAGGTTTTATTTATAAATAATAATTTTTGTTGAGGAGCAAGAAAAATTAATTGCTGAGCTGTGCTTTAATGGTATTGTTTGGCTTAGCTGTGCACAGCTTCAGCTACCTGGGTGACACAGCCTTCCTCCAGACAAGCTTTGGGTTGGACACATCCCATCTGTAAGATCTTTTGATTTGAGTCTGGGTTAGCAATCCTCCCTGAATTGTTCAGAAGTTTTGTAATTTAATGCAAACATCTATTCACAGATCGCTTCCCTTTCACTAATTAATTCCTTACAAAGAATCAATCTCTTGAGCTTCCAGCAATTAAAAAAGATTTTTTAGAGTGCAATGAAAAATGCAGCCAAAGGGCTTTTTTCCCCTTCCTTTTTTTCCTACCACCACCTACAGGGGCCCGGAAAGTGTTGTCATGGAGACAACAGCTGCTGGGTTATGAGTGACAGGTATGGAGAGAGAAGTGTCTTGGAAAGGGAACATCTCAAGTTAAAAAAAAAAAAAGTGGTGAGAGGAAAGCCAGTGTGAGCTCTTTTACTAAGCATAGCAGGGGAGCTCAGTTGAAAGGTGTATTTAAGCCAGCAAAGAATAAAAGCAACATTTCACCCTTTCTTTCACCTAACATAGGAAATGTTCTCCTTCCAAAGGGGAACAGATTCCTTTTAAGCAAATCTCAAGCATATGTACATATCTTGGCATAATTACATTTTAAAATTGGGATTCACACTGATGCACCAAATTGGTTGCCTTAGTAATGAGATATCACCCGGGCAACAGAGCTGCTGCTCTTTCAGGAGAGCAAATCATCTGCTTCCAGCTTATGGGGGAGCAGGCTGGGGAACGGGCGGCAGGGGTTTCTTACTGGCAGTAGCTGAGAGGACATAAATAAGAAACAAATTATTTTTGACATGTCACCATTATTTTCCAAATATGCTTTTTATCTTTTTTATTCATCAGTTAGGTGGGAGGAGAAAAAAGGGAAGCTGAAGGGAGGGGGCACCGAAAGAGGAAAGGGAGGGAGGGAGGGAGGGAGGGAGGCAAGGAGGGAGGAGGAAGGGGAAAGAATGCTCTGTTGTTCTGTTAAGTTTCTGAAGCATTTTTATTGTTCTAAGAGGCCTTTGCATTTGCCTCTATGTAAATACTAAGTGGCATCAGTTATTAGCTTATATTATAAATCAAAAGAAATTTTCTTTACAAGAGTAAAATAAATGGCTTATACACAGTAATGGTACTGTAACAGTGCTTCTTAGTAACATATATGGAGGTAAGGCTTCAGTGTTCAATACTCATTTACTAAATGTCTTACACACGATAAACACTCCCTGGTTTCTTCATTAAGAACATACATCCTTTCCCATACCTGTCTTCATTACCATGAACTACCAATAAATGTTCAACATACTTCTCACTTGAGGATTCTGGTACTTGGTTTGTGTTTCTTCTCCTCCTGTAATGCCTTCAACTGGGTCAACTTTACCGTGATGGTTATTAATAAACCAAAGGTCTCCTAATCGCCAGATCTCCTTAATCTGCCTCCTTAGCACTTCTCAGCCCTTGTCTTGTTGGACATTTCTACATTTGATACTGATCATTTCTTCTCACTTGAAATTTGCTACTTCTTTTGCTTCCCTGACTCATATGTCCAACTGCTTGCTGATCATCTTGACTTGAATGTCTCCCAGACACCTTGAACACATCATGCCTCACACTATTACTTTCCTCCACATGCTCCTGTACCCTCCATCTCTTTGTCAGTGGCTAGTGAGCAACACCAGCCATGTAGGAACCTAAGTTGGAAACCTGGGAATTATTGATTCCTGGCTTTTATCAGTCTCCCATTCCAACAACCGTCATGGTCTGCTTTTTTTTTTTTTGTAAGTAAGCTCTATGCTCAACGTGGGGCTTGAACTCGACCCTGAGATCAAGAGTCACATGTTCTACCGACGGAGCCAGCCAGGTAACCCTTTGGTCTGCTAATTTTAATTTGTAAATATTTCTCAAATTTCTCCCCAATTACCAATGCTTTGAGTGAGGCTCCCAATTGTTTTCCCCTAGATTGTATCAAGAGGTTCTTATTGGCCCTCCTACCTCCAGTCTTTTTTTTTTAGTAGGCTCCACGCCCAGTGTGGAGCCCAATTCGGGGCTTGAACTCACAACCTTGAGATCAAGACCTGAGCTGAGATCAAGAGTCGGACGCTTAACCAGCTGAGGTAGAGCACCCCTCCAGTTTTGACTTCTAATTTCCCCTTACCATGGATCTATTTAGAATTCAAAAATGACCATATCACTTCTCTCTCTTAAACCTTTCAATGGGACTTCCACCGAATATGGGAGGAACGTGGCAGAACAGATATCTGGACATTCCCACTGCCAGGAGAAGGTAACAAATACCCCTATGCACAGCTAAGGTTGCAAGAGAGTAAGGGACTAACTTAGGTGTCAATATTAGATTGGTGAAAACGAAAAATTCTGACAATTCAAACTGTTGATAAAGTTTAGGGCCCAATAAAAATTCTCATACATTTCAGGATAAGTTTAAGTGGATAGTTATTTTGGAAAGCAACTGGACAATCTTCAGTAAACTTTGAAAATGTGTAGACTCTAAAGCCTAGCATTTGCAGTGTGGTATGTTCTCTAGAGATGCAATTCTTAGGATGTGGCGTGGGGAAACTTGAGCATTGCCAAGACCCTTTCAAGGGAATCTCAAGAGAAAAACTAATTTCATAATAAAACCAGCAGTTTATTTACCTTTGTTAATTCTCATGCTCTCACAAATCTACAGTGGAGTTTACCAGAGGCTCTATCACATGTGATGATATCACCACCAACAAAGGAATGTAACCTGGTATATTCTTGAATTTTCTAGAATTTTCTAAGGTGAGTTTTTCTGGGGGGGGGTCCTCAAAATTTGAGAATAGCTGCCCCACAGAGACTTAGTCACTTGTAGAAAGGAAACATTCAAAAACGTTCATTGGAGCATTAGTTGGAATGACAAAAAAGTTGAAAAACTAAGTATTATTAGGAAAATTAATGACTCTTCAATAATGAAGTGGCACAAAGAAGTAAAAATAAATAAACTAGAGCTATAATTAGGGACCCAGAAAAATTTGAGAAACATGCTGAGTGAAAAAAATCATGTTGCAGAAGACTTTGTACAGCACAGTGTGGTAAGAGTATCACAGGCCATGACAGAAAAGGTATAATCAAATCAGGGGCTGCTGGCCTCGAATAGAGGCTATTAATGAGGAACCATGACAGAATGGGAGCTTGTTGACCCAGGTGCTTTGAGAACACAAGCCCTGAGCTAGCTCTTTACATCTTGTTAGGTGAACAAGAGAAAGGTTAGTAAATATTTATATGCTTGTTATAAAATTCAAGCTAAATCTAAATTTAATTCTGTCAGTGCAGGCTGCACTGCACCTGTGTATGACTGCTTCCTAATTATCCATATGGCTGTTTCCTATGAAGGGCAAAGAACTTCCCCGCAACATCAAAAGAGCTGTTTTAGTAATTCCAAGGACTAGGGCTAGTCTGTGTTGATTCTGGAAAACAACATTTGTTTGAATATTTTTGTAGAAAACGTTGTTACTTCTATTTGTCCTACTTTTACCCCTTAGTGACAACTGGCCCACTATGATATCACTGATCCAGTTCCAATGAACTCAACCTGTAAAAATGGTTTATGAAATATAGATTAAGATCTGTCCTCCCTGTAAATATATTTTCAAGTAAAACGTGAATCTAACAGAGTGGCTCTCAAGGTTTTTGGTACCTCTTCTTCCTCCAGAAAGCCTTCTGTCCTCGGCTCGGGAAGCTCAGGGTACCCGCTCGGAGCCCACTGGGCAGTGATTCCATACCCCAGAGCGTCCAAATTACTCCATGGCACTGGCTGGAATGCTGACACATTTCCCTTCTGACTAGGCTGTCAGTTTCTTCCGGGTGGAGCACAGTACATTTTTATGTCCCTCTTCAGTAATGCATGAACAAACCCGATTAAAAATGCATACGAGCACCCTTCTCCCACAAGGCCACATCTCGGCGTTGGGAGGGATGCGTGCTACCTGCTTCTTGCAGCACACACTGAACAGACATACAGTCAACGGCCACCATTTGCTCAAAGGCACATTTCTTCTTTATCCCTTTCAACATTTAGTCAAGGTCAAGTGGCGTATTTTTGACCATAAATATTCCCATGAAGGAAGCAATGACCAGATCGGTACTGGGCGCCACAACATCCTCCCCTCCTTCCTGTAATCAAGCTTATGCTTTGTCTATAGTCATCCTCACACATCTTTCCCAACCTACTCATGGCTCAGAAGTCACCTTTACCAAAACAAATAAAAATCTCTTCTCCCGGAGCCTGTATTCTCAGTAAAATAGAGTCACTGATTACTTTTCATTACTATATATATGTATGTCAAGAGCTGATTCATACTTTCAACATAAGTGTCCTTCCAATTGTAGTAAAAACGTATCTTGGTTCACATACTTAATAGCAAGTGACTCAGACATCACTAGATGTCTATCGATGTCCTTCAATAAAAGAATTTTGCCAAATCATATTCTTCTTCTTCTCTGACCATGATATGCCACCATCACCTTTGTGGCTGGTATACTCTTCCTCAATGGTGTGAGTCCTACCTGTTTTTCCTACAAGGAGGACATTCTGAATGATGCAGCTGTGGTGAAAGAGAACAGTGGTTAGGAGTATGTGCAGAAGGCTGGCCTACGGGGGGCAGGTCCCAGCTCTGGCATTCCCCAGCTGTGTGACCTCCAGGGAGTGACTCAGGCACTCAGTGGCTTGAGTTCCCTTTCTTATTAAATGAAAATAATACTAGACACTCATTCACAGGATTCTTGTACAGATACAGTTAATATATTTAAAAGTGCCCAAACATTGCCTGTCACTCAGCAAAGATTATCTACTGCATTAGCAGATTTTTTTTAAATTTATTTTTTAACTTTAAGGGCAAGGGGCGCCTGGGTGGCTCAGTCAGTTAAGCATCTGCCTTCAGCTCAGGTCATGATCCTGGGTTCCTGGGATTGAGCCCCTTGTTGGGCTCCCTGCTCAGTGGGGAGTCTGCCCCTCCCCCTAACTTGTGCCCCCCTCCAAAAAAAACCTTTAAGTGCAAAAGTAATCAATTTTATATGAGAGATGATTATTTTGCTTTTGGTCTGAGAAAGAAAACACTTGACTGGTTTCACCAACAAGTCAGTGAGCTTTGTTTGAAAATGATGTGAAAGCCCCCACAGCTTCATGCCAATACGTGACAATGTTTCGAAATACACGACACATCAGGGAATAGGGGCAAATGAAAAACTAAACCAACAGGATCCAATTTTCAGATAATGATTCTATTCACACTTTTCCTCTTGGCTGGTTTACACAATTATTATACTCAGGTCTGTGCTAACCTTTGAGACTATTTATCATTAATAGCTATGATAGTCTTCTCAGTTTTAGAATTTACTGTTTTCATGATATGCTTATGCTTTAATGAGCTACTTTTAATCCTTAAGATCCACCTATATAACCCAACCATAATATGTAATATTAGAATATGCTAAAATATAACCGACCCCTAAAAACATAAAGTGCAAATTTAGCAAGTACAAGAACATAGAAATAATATTATAGTTGGTTAGGACAAATCAACCGGGGCAGTCCTTATGATACAAGATACATGAGCTGCCTTTAGAACACATCATTTTTAAGGATGAAATGTCACTGAAAATCATAATTAATATGCTAAAGACTAGTGTGTCCCATTCTCCAAGGTGCCTCCGCTTCAGGGCTCCTATCCCTAACAATCTGTGGGGAGACAGTTCTAAGTCAACCGGTAACAATGAACACGAACTGGCTATTAGGTGATGTTGAGGAATTATGATTAATTTTAAGTGGTATGGGAGTGGCACGCAAAAGTCCTTATCTGTAGAGATTAGAATGGTATGTAAGGGCGAAATGATCATACGGCTGGGATCTCCTTTTAAAAACACCAAACCAAACCCACACACATAAAAGCATGAGGTGAGGGGCGCCTGGGTGGCTCAGTCGTTAAGTGTCTGCCTTCAGCTCAGGTCATGGTCCCAGGGTCCTGGGATCGAATCCCGCATCGGGCTCCCTGCTCAGCGGGAAGCCTGCTTCTCCCTCTCCCACTCCCCCTGCTTGTGTTCCCTCTCTCACTGTGTCTCTCTCTGTCCAATAAATAGATAAAAAATCTTAAAAAAAAAAAAAAAAGCATGAGGTAAGTACTCGATAACTGTTGAACTGCAGGATAATTGTGGAAGCTGAGAGAAGGTATAACATGGCAACTCTTCATGCTCTTCCTTACACTTTTGTGAGTATTTGCAATGTTTCATGCTAAAAATGTCCATAAAGAGAAAATACACTTTCTTTCAAGTTATACTCAGACAGTGACTGTATATGAGGCCCCTCAAATTTAATAAATTCCAGAAACTAGAGTTAGTAAACTTAACATTCCATGATCATAATGTGGTAAAACTAAAAATTAGTAAAAAACTAGAAAATGAAACCAAACATACACAAAACATGGATCACCTGGAAATGATTTTTAAAATATTTTAAAATAGTCAACAGATACATGAAAAGATGCTCAACATCACTCATCATTGGGGAAGTGCAAGTCAAAACCACAATGAGATATCACCCTATCCCTCTCAGAATGGCCAGAATCAAAAAGACAAGAAACAGCAAGTGCTGGTGAGGATGTGGAGAAAAGGAACCGTCATGCACAGTTGGCGGGAATGCAAACTGGTGCAGCTACTGTGGAAAACGGTATGGAGATTCCTTAAAAAGTTAAGAATAAAAATGCCAAATGATCCAATAATTCCACTACTGGATTATTTACCCAAAGGAAATGAAAACACTAATTTGAAAAGATATATGCACCCCTATGTTTACAGCAGCATTATTTACAACAGTCAAGATATGGAAGCAGCCCAAGTGTCCATTGATAGATGAATAAAGAAGATGTGGTGTATATATATACACACAAAAAGGATGAGCTCTTGCTGTTTGTGCCAACATGGATGGACCTAGAGGACATTATGCTAAGTGACATAAGTCAGAGAAAGACAAATAGCATATGGTTTCACTTATATGTGGAATCTAAAAAATAAAACAAACAAAAACCAGAAACAGACCCATAAATCTGATGGTTGCCAGAGGGAAGAACGTGGGGAGATGGGCAGAATGGGTGACAGGGAGTGGGAGGTACAGGCTTCCAGTTATTGAATAAGTCACAGGAAGAAAAGGTACAGCATAGGGAATAGAGTCAATAATTGTACTAGGGTTGTATGGTGAGAGACGGTAGCTACACTGTGGTGAGGACAGCATATAGACTTGTTGAATCACTATCCTGTACCCCTGAAACTAATGTAATATTGTGTGTCAATTATATGTCAACTAAAAAAAAAGAAATAATAAACACTTTTAAATTGGAAAACATATTTTTAAACAACTTTCTGGGAAAGAGGAAATTTAAACATAAAACTAATTAAATGATAATATATCAGGTCTTACAGATAGAGCTAAAGTAGTTCTAAAAAAAATTCCATATCCATTATTAATAAATATGAAAGAAAAAAAATGCATGAAGCACCCAATATGAGAAGTTGGAGAAAAGATAATCTCCTGCTTGTTTCTGCTCTTTCCATTGCAAAAGGAACTGATGAAGATAAAAGGCAAAATTAATAAATGAGAAATAAGAAAATGGTGGAACAAATAAATCAGAGAGCTGGTTCACTGAGGAAAAAAACAGTAAAATGCATCATTAACTAAAGTTGATAAAGAAAAAAGAGAGTGAGCACAAATCAAATTCACAAAATAAGAAATGGTAAGAGGGGAATGACTAAAGACACAGGGGAAATGAAAAGAAACATAAGAGATTACTTTGTTCAGTTCTATTCAATTAAATTTGAGAACCTGTATGATTTTCTAGGAAAATACAAATCACCCAAACTGATTCCACAGAAGATACAAAATAAAAACACATCAATTGTTATGCAGAACTAGAGAAAGTTGTTGAAGAGTTATGAGCCAACAAATACCTCCTCTTAGATATCTTCACAGGGAAATTCAACCTGAACAGATTAATTCCCATGGTATTAGACTGTTCCAAAATATGGGAAAAGAAGGTTATCTTGCTGAGGCAAACATTATACTCACACTGAACTGATTAGTACCATTCTCAGAATTGATAGCTCAAAAGAGAAAAAAAATTACACGAGCATCTTGATCCCTGCAAAGAAGTAATTCCACTTATATATTTTTTAACATCTACTCTTGATTTTGAAAGTACTCTTCTTAACACAATGGAAATGGATGGATACCTCCTTAATGTGCTCAAATGTATCTACCTCATCGCATGCATAAATAGAAACTCAGTGGAAGCATTCCCAGTAAATTCAGGAACATTAAGGATGTCCAGTATCACCACTCCCAGGAAATTTCACAGGGGAGGCTTTGCAGAAGTGTGGTCCCCTCCCCATCACATGACTGCCAGTTTGAGGGCAGTGGCCCAGATGTAACAGCTAATCCTCACACAAGAAGAAATTGTCCCATGTGCCATCTCAAAAGGACACTGGATCTTCCATGATTCTATATGTCCTTTACCAAACATTATATCCAGTGTGCTTAAATACCACTGATGTACTGATAAAAACAGGTAGCCTTATTTTTGTATAATATTCTCACAATATCAGTTTGTCAGTAGAATGCCAAATATCATTTTGAATTTTTAAAACAAGATCACTAACTACCCCCTACGATTCCATCCTGAACTCCATATAAAATTGGAAACAACAATCATACATGAGGTTAGCCCATACTCTGAATATTTTATCTCACTAGCTTGAGGGTCTTTTTCCTCCTTCCTCAGCTTTATCATAACCTCTTTTTCACACTCACCTATTTTTCACCCTTTCTTGTCCACTCATTCCTTTGTTCCCCCATACCCTGCTTATGAGATTGTGCCAATTTTGCTATGGCCTAATAATTAAACCACTACCATCTTCTAACCAGGAAGCTACCAGATAAGCGGGGTGCCTGGGTGGCTCAATCGGTTAAGCATCTGCCTTTGGCTCAGGTCATGATCCCAGGGTCCTGGGATCGAGCCCCGCATCAGGCTCCCTGCTGCAGGGAGCCTGCTTCTCCCTCTCCCACTCCCCCTGCTTGTGCCAGCTCTCTCGATCTGTCAAATAAATAAATAAAATTAAAAAAAAAAAAAAAGGAAGCTACCAGACAAGCAAAAATAAAACTCTGGGAGCCTCTGGACCCTATAAGGCCAATGGATCTGAATACTTGGAGTGTGAGGCTTCTATTATTTCCTCTCTAAACATGTCTATAGTTTCACATGACTGTAATAGAAGATTGCCAACTGACTTTAGATTCAAATTTGACTGTAGACCTTCCAGTTCCTAGTATCAGGGTGCAGTACAAGCCCTGAGCACATTTAGGATGGAATACAAACTGGAAAACTCATGGCAGGTGGTGTGAGGCAGGTCAGGGGCTAGCATGATTTACATTTCCAAAGGGCTGGCAGCTATAAATGCAATCCCAGGGTCCCCATAATTTGCTTGGAGGAAAATGATTAAAGCCTGAAGATAGTACTTTAAGAAAGAATGTCTAGGTTTAGCAGTCTTCAGGATGTGACATAAGAAGGGCCTTCACCTCTTTACCACACCGTGGCACACTGGCAAGGATCATTCCATTCCTGGTGCTAGGATCAAAGCTGTGCGATCTGAAATGGTCCCGGGAAGTGACATGGTGACTAATTAAGATCTCTATCCACAATCAATTATAGATACCCTTTAAGAAAGGGCTAATTCCCCCAGATGAAGACACAATTCACAAAAGCACCTCTTACAGATGGGTCAAGAAAGCCTCTCTTCAAATCCATTAACCTATTCTGAATTTGTTAATGGCCACACAAAAGATAAACTTCCCTGATATTTTCTATGTCCCTTTGAGAATCCATCTTTCATGTCACCTTTTATGACAATTTTGATCTTGCCCTATGATTCCCTAAAATGAAAACATAAATTTAAAACTCTATATGCACCAAAAACAAAAAGGGGGGGTTTCTTGGGAGGATCCATACCCTGATCCTCTCCCAAGACAGTGACTTATTTTAAATGAAATGTGTACAGAATATTAGAGAATCATGACTCTTTGTAATGCACTTGGTGTGGTATTTTCATTAAAAATTTTATTAGAAACTATAGTCTTCCCTCAGGGTTTCCCCAACGAGGCAACAAATGAGTGTCTTATTTTCCGAGAATTAATGAACACAACATAGAAGATAAGTGATAAAAAAGCCAAAACGAGGAAAGTCCACGTTGAGGAAGAAAAAAAGCTACCACAACAAAGTCAACTTGGACAGATTAGCCTCACAACACACTCACTATACACGTAACCTCAGCCCCACGTGCTTGCTGCTGAGCTGACTACTGATCTCTCCACACCTCTTTGCGTAAAGCTGTAATTCTGAAAACTTTAAATAGTTCTTCAGTGCTGCCTGGAAAAACCATCTTATCTGATTTCTCATTCAAATGTGATGTAAGGAACACACACACAGACTCCTATGTAGAGGGTAAGTGAAGCAATTATGTATTATGAAGGGAACAGAAGTGTGACCTTTACAAACCCCACTGGCTATCCCTATTCATTTCTTTCAGTGATGCAAAGATGCGCACACAACAACTGGGGTTGCGTACAAACACTCTTTTCAATATTCAGGCAAAACATTCAGGTTTTAGTCATTCAGAAAGGGGTGTTTAGAAGAATAAAAATATCCAGTGCTTCAGTGAGGCCAGGTCTTTCATGCATCAGCTGGTGGGAGAATAAATTGGTCCAATCTTTCCAGAAGCTGTTTGACGATGGGTACAGAAAATCTTAAAAGTGTGTATCATTTAAACCAAAAATTTCTGAGAATTTATTCTAAGAAAATAATCAAGGATGATGACAAGTGCTTACTAGTAGTAACAACAGCACGAGCAGTAACAACAATAGCTAATATGTATTGAACTCTGGGCTAGGCACTGCTCTAGGTAAGCAGAGCTGTGCACTGCGGTGGGGCCTATAGAGTGAAAAACGGGAAAAACCTAAACATCCAGTAATAGATTGATTGAGGAAGCTCTAGGAAATCATTTACTAAGGACCGAGTCAGCCCTTATAAATACACAAATACGTGTTTACACATGTAAAGATGGAACAAAAAAGTATTACATAACTAGATGACATGATTCCATTTATATTTAATATAAAATAAAATTGTATTTTAAAAATATAAATTTGTTTTTCATTTTCCTACATGAACTTGTATTGCTACTACTTATGTACTATAAAACCAATAAAAGTCTTTGAACTCTAGATGGTTTTTTAAAGATAGTTCTTTCTTTCTTTTTTTTTTTTAAAGATTCACCTATTCATTTTAGAAAGAGAGCGAGAGACCAAGTGCAGGGCAGAGGGAGAGGGAGAGAGAATCTCAAGTAGACTCTGCACTGAGCATGGAGCCCAACGTGGGGTGCAATCCCACGACCCTGAGATCACGATCTGAGCTGCAACCAAGTGTTGGACATTCAACCAACTGAGCCACCCAGGTGCCCCTAAGATGGCCATTTCTTTTAAAAAAGATATTTGTAGCAATTACACAAATCTAAAATGTCAAGCATATGACCAAATATATGAAGATAAATAAGATGCACTAAACAGATTATCTGTAATTCTTGATACTGAACATTCAGTGGTTTAGATAGTTACAGTGTGGAACTACACATTTTTTATGAATCAGAAAGCAATGCAATTTGTATCTTTTCTGCAATCTTGGTGGTTTGTTCCTTTAAGGATAACAATTTTGGAGGTTCTGGTTTTAGTCAACATCACTGATTCTGCCACTTCCAACTTGCTATTAAATCTCTATGAAGGTGCAGAAAAGGTATGACAATACATTGAAAGTTAGGTTCTCACATGTTAAAACCTGTAACACAGTATGATATTGGCACAGGAATTGTCAATGGAATAAAACAGTGAGTCCTGAAAATAGACTCAAGTATATATGGGAATTTATTATTAGACAAAAGCAATTGTCCAAGAATTTTAATTTAGTGGAAAAAAGAGGAATTTTTAAATGAACTGAATTAGAATAGCTGGTTTTTAATTTGGAACAAAACAGAGTTGGACCCTTATATAATACCACATATAAAAACTAAATCCCAGATCCAAAACTTTTTTGAAGAAACACAAAGATACAAAGAAAAAAGATAAGACATATTAAGTGGAAAATTTCATGTTGAAGAGTACACCACAAATGAACTCAAATGACAAATGACAGCTTAGGAAAAATAATTACAATACATAAAGATAAATGCTCCCACAAATTCATAAGAAAAAGATAAACAACCCAATAGAAAAGTGGGCCAAGGGTACAAATAAGCAAATAACAGAAGAGGCAACCCAAAAAGGCCAATAAATACGCCCTCATGAAGAGTCATGAGAATACAAAATTAAAGTAGAAATGAGATACCATTTCTTACTGATAAGAATGGAAAAAATTCAAAAGCCTGGTAAAAGTCACCGCAGTTAAAAAAAAAAAAATGGGGAAAAAAAGTTCACTTACACTGTGGGCTACACAATGTGAATGGTGAATATGTATGATGATTACAAACATATACACCCTTCAAGCAATAATCTTGCTCATGGGAGTCCAGTGCACAGAATGAAGACATTAGCATAGAAGTATCCAGGGCATAGGATGAAGTATTCCTACATGTATAAGGAAGTCTATTACAGTTACAGGAAGACTGTGGGAGTGTCCAGAAAGGAGTTAACACAGCAGGCCTGAAACTGTATCCTTAGAAAGGCCTGCTTCCAAGGTTGGCCCTTGGCCAGTGTCTGCGAACTTGACTGGGAAACAGTTTCACATGCTGATATAAAACTTTCCCTAAATGATAAGAGTGGCTAAATGTGGTTACACTGCTTGTGCAAACAGTGGGGTTTATGCTGCATACCTGATGTCCTTCTTCGAGTCTGGGATTTTGGCAAATGTTGTGCAGAGGGTGCCTACATAACTGGTCCCCAGTAACAACTTTGAGCACTGAGTCTCTAATGAGCTCCCCTGGTAGACAACACTTAGCCTATGTTGTCACAATTCATTTCTGCAGGAATTAAGCATGTCCTGTGCAACTCCATTGGGAGAGGACTCTTGGAAGCTTGCTCCTGGTTTCCTCTGGGTTTTACCCCCTGTGCCTTTTCCCTTTGCTGATTTTGCTTTGCATCTTTTTGCTGTAATAAATTTAATTCATGAGCACAACTATATGCTGAGCCCCATGCATCCTTTTAGTGATTCACCAAAGCTGGAAGTGGTCTTGGGGACCCTTAGACATAGGTGGTGGGGAGGAGATGTGGGCAGAGAAGGTAAATGTGGGGAAAAAATTACCAAAATACTATAAAAAAAGAGAAAGGTGCTCATAAAAAATCACCATGTGAACCACGATCTCAATATTATAGTACATATATTTGTCTATATGCACAGAAAGATATTAGAAAGGATGGCCACCACAACATTAATAGTTTGTTACCTCTGGATAGTGGGATTTTAGGTGATTTTCCACAGTTTCTCTTATAATTTTCGGTATGGTTTGAATTTGTTTTTGCAGTAAGTACACTTTAATTGTATAATCAGAAAAAAAAGATAAAGCTATTTTTTTATTTAAAAGGGAAAAATAAAAGTCAATTGTTGGAGATTCTGGTTTAAAATAACATCTCCTGGGGCACCTGGGTGGCTCAGTTAGTTAAGTGTCTGCCTTCGGCTCAGGTAGTGATCCCAGAGTCCTGGGATCGAGCCCCACATGGGGCTCCCTGCTCAGTGGGGAGCCTCCTTCTCTCTCCCTCTGCCTGCTGCTCTGCCTACTTGTGCTCTGTCAAATAAATAAAATCTTAAAAAAAATAACATCTGATGCTCCCTCCCCTAACTTCCTGTTCCATTCCTATAAGGTTACAGAAAAAAATAAAAACACATAGCACATGAAAACTTAGGTGACTGATGACCTATTCCCAGAAGCTGAGAGAAACTTCCAATACTTTTTATGGCCTGTGGAGTTGGTTTAAAAAACAAATCAGTATATCGCCTATATCATACCCTAGAATGGTCTGCCTGAGAATTCAGAGAAAGATCCTTATTTCCTGCTCCACTGCTTTATGGTTCAGTAATGCAAGATCTCCATCACAGAGCACCCTGGACATTCTTTCCCCCATGGCAAGGGTGACAGCTTTTGAAGTAGTCATTCCTCTTTTAGAACCTCCCTTTTCTACGTAGAAATTGTAATTTCTCACCAGAAGGAAAGCAGAGGCGCTGTAGAGAGGACAGAAAAAGGAAGAGCCGTAGTAGGTGTGCATACCTCCTATGCAAGAGCTGGCCACTGGGGCTGGGGGCACCATCTTTGACTAGTAGAACTGTGGCAGATTAAAGTCTGTGGGACACATCGTCCACTGTGGAAGAAGTGAACAAATTGCCACTGGAGACTGAAGACCAGGATTCTACCAGCTACCAAGTGGGCAGAAAGTGAGTTCAGGGTAGGGCGACCATACAATGTGTTATCCATAATTATCCATAGCAAAAGTGACACTTTTGAGAGCGAAAGGGGTATGAGAGACAACAGTGATAAACCAGGACTGTCCCAAACAAATGGAGAGGGTTGGTCACTCTCCTTCAGGGCCAAACCCTGAGCCCGAGTCAATTTCTTGAATAGGTATGAAGTAGAAAAACAAACTATCAGATCTGCCAAAAGAATAGTAACAACAACAAAACACCACTGGTAAGTACTGAAGATCAAAAGAAAGGATTTAAATATACAGAAGAACAGATATATGAAAATAATTGACCATGGCAGACAGAAAACAGACACCCAACCTGCATAAAACAGAACTGAGTAAAAGCAGTACAAAAGGAGCCAGTTAATACAAGGAAACTGTTTCAGGATGAAATAGAATTTAGTATTCCACTCCGAAAGATTTTCTGAGTTCTAGGCAAAATAAATAGAAGACAGCAAAACTTAGAAACATGTTGGCGATTGGAAGGAAAGAGAAAACCTTCATTATTTGCAAATGAAATAACCATTTGCCCAGAAAAACTAACAGAATCAACAAAGGTTGCATTCTGGATATGGATAAACCAACATAAGCTCATATTATTTCTCTGTACCAACACTGGCATGTAGAATAAAAAATTCACAGCAGTAACAAAAACAATGAGATATCTAGGAATTAACCATGAATTCACACAGCCTCTCTAAATCTAAAGGTCAAAGAAATGATTTAAATAAGCCCATTCTGTACTCTTAAGATGATTTAATATTGTAAAAATGTTAATTCTTTCAAATTAATCTATAAATTCAATGCCATCCTAATAAAAATCATTGTTGAATTTAATGAACCCAATAAACACACATTAACATTTATATTACAAAATAAAGGTCTATGTGTAGGTTAATCCATCTGCATAAAGAAGAGTAAGAAGATGACTTATCCTACCATACACTAAGACATACTGCAACTGAAACTATGTGGCATCAATGTAAAAATGGGCAACTGTATAAATAAACATTCAGACTATATGCACATGATAACATATGATAGAGGTGGCAACGCAAATCAATGGGAAAAGGACACACTGTTCAGTAGATGGTTCTGAGAAAATGGTTCACCATATGGGATAAAATGAAACCGGATTCCTATGTAAAACCACATATATAGGTAAGTTCTAAATGGATTCAAGACCTAAATGTGGAAGATAAAAGTATACAGTTCAGAGGAGAAAACAGAGGCTAGTATTTTTGTGACCTGGAGACAAAGAAAGCCCTCTTCAACAAAATGTAAGACAAAGAATTGAAGAATTTGATAATGTCAAAATTAAGGATTCCCTTCAGGGCACCTGGGTGGCTCAGACAGTTGGGTGTCCGACTCTTGGTTTTGGCTCAGGTCGTGATCTCAGGGTCATGAGATCAAGCCCTGTGTCAGGCTCCATACCTGCTTAAGAGTCTCTCTCCCTCTGCCACCCTTTCCTTCTCTAAAAAAAAGAAAAAAAAAAAAGAATATATTTTAAATGTCTAATGTAAATAGGTGATTAATGTCCAAAATACTCAAGGAATTCCTGCTAATCAACAAGAAAATGATACCAGCTCCAGGAGAAAAATGGACAAAGGACATGAACTGGCAGTTTACAGGAAGACCCAAAGAGCAAATAAGCATTTAATGAGATGCTCAGTTTCAATGGTAACCAGAGAAACACAAAGTAAAACAGCAGTGAGATATCATTATACCGAGGCGCCTGGGTGGCTCAGTCATTAAGCGTCTGCCTTCGGCTCAGGTCATGATCCCAGGGTCCTGGGATCGAGCCCTGCATCGGGGTCCCTGCTCAGCAGGAAGCCTGCTTCTCCCTCTCCCTCTGCTCGTGCTCTCTCTCTCTCAAATAAATAAATAAATCTTAAAAAAAAAAGATATCATTATACCTATTAGTCTTGCAAAATTGAGGTGGCTGGATGTTACTAGTCAGGATGTAGGCACATAGTAACTCTCTTAGTGAGCTGGTGCAAACAGACAGTCCTTTTGGGGAGGAAATGGGCACTACTTATACCAGTCAGGTCTACGTACACCATCTGACCCAGCAGCTTTTCTCTTGGTATACATCCCATAGAAAATATACCTCTCGCAGAGGAACAAGATTTTTAAAAAGATACATACATAATTTTTTAAATATTAAAATGGTTCATATGGAAGGCATGGAAATGGGTATGGTGGATAAAAAGAAAAACATGACTGAGTGAATGATGAATGAATAATGAATGATTGCTACTATGATTTAATGAGCTTCAAGTTAGCACCCCACTCCTCATTCAAGTGCTGGTGCTGGTTATGATGGGTGAGCAGGGGGTTTTAAACACGTCGACAAAACTTCTGAATTACAAGATTTAAAAAAAGTCCTTTACCCAGTAAGGCTGAGGGAAAAAACCCAGCTAATTACAAGAGACAAAAAATTGGCTACTTCAGACATCTCCCCAACTTTAAATACTGGAAGATAAAATGTCTTGAGTTTTGAGGATAGAGTAATTTTGAGCTCAGGCAGCCAAATAAATTTTCCATGTGTGAAGGCAACAGAGAACATTCTAAGATAGGCATAGATACAAAGAATATACCATCGTGAACAATGCTTGAATGAAAGAAAACATCCAGCAAAATTTTAAGAACATAAAAGCAAGACCTGATCCCTATATAAAATATAAAATTACCTTTTGTAGAAAGAGGACAATCCTTATGAGCACTTGGGCACGGAGTTCCTCCAAGGTAAACAGTGTTCGGGGTGTTCGAATGAAAATTTTGGTTTTCCCATAAGCTACATCATCCTGAAAACCACAATGTTCAATCAGCTTCTTGACAGCCTCTTTGTCTGAAGGGAGATCATGGTTGGGCCAGGTGAATTCAGAGATCATCTTGTATCTGTGTGAAAAATGAACAGGGTACAAGTTAAGGGAGAAAAACCTTATGGTCTCAATAGATGCAGAAAGACTATTTAATAAATGCAAGACACTTCATAAATAGAAAAAAAAAACCTTAGTAATGAATTCTGTTCACTAACCTGATAAGAGATGTAGAAAAAGACTTTAATAAGATACAACACTCCTCATGATAAAGACTTACTAAACTAGGGATAGAAGGGTTCTTCCTTAATCTAGTACAGACTAATTTACCAAGAACCTACAGCAAATATCATTTATAAATGGGTAACCTTTACAAATTCTCTATATGCAAAGAAACAAGATAAGGATCCCTCGATCATGGTTTTCCAGCCAGTACAGTGAGACCAATAAATAAGCTGGTATGATTGGGGAAGGAATAAAACTCATATTATTTATGATTCACTTCAAAGGAAATGAAGCAGATCTTCAGATGAAAACTATTATCACTAAAAGAAAACTAAGCATATAAGTTCAGTACACAAAAACCAATTGTGTTTCTAGGCGCAAGCAGCCATGTTGGCCTTTCATAAGGCAGCTTGTCATACACCAGCTTCTTCATGAGTGAAAACAAGCAAGATGGAAGTCACAGGGTCACAGCCTCCTTTCAAAAGTGATATTCTATTACTTTTGCCAAATTCCATTTTGCTAGAAGCAAATCACTAGGGCCAGCCCACATTCAAAAGAAGGGGACGGCAAAGGGCAGGAGTGCCAAGAGGTGGGATCACTGTGACCATCTGAGAAGGCTGCCAACCACAGCACTGCCCCCCACACCCCGGTGCCAAGTTGTTTAATACATGTAGCCAAATTCAGTCGTTTCTTTCATATATTACATCGGAATTTTAATCCATACAAGAAAGGCGCTCTTCCCACTCGGGTTACAGAGTAATTTACCTATGTGTTCTTCTAGTAGTTGGATGTTTTCATTGTTTACATTTAAATCTTTCATCCACTTGGGGTTTATTTTGGTATACGGTATGAGGTATGCATCCAATTTTATCTTTTGACAAGTGGCCACCCAGTTGTTCCAACACTATTTACTAAAAAGTCCATCTTTCACCCTGTGATTTAATATGGCATTTTAATCATATACTACATTTTCATATGTACTTCAGTGTATTTCTAGACATTCTGGTCTGTTTCATTGCTCTGTCTGTCCGTCTCTGCATCAGTCCTATGTGGTTTTATTTTTATTTATTTATTAAGATTTTTAAAAATTTATTTGACAGAGAGAGAGACAGCGAGAGAGGGAACACAAGCAGGGGGAGTGGGAGAGGGAGAGGCAGACTCCCCCACTGAGCAGGGAGCCTGACATGGGGCTCAATCCCAGGACCCTGGGATCATGACCCAAGCTGAAGGCAGTTGTCCAACCGACTGAGCTACCCAGGGGCCCCAATCATAGATGTCTTAGTATATTTTAGTATCTGGTGGTCTCTCCTCATCCTTTTCTTTTTAAAAGGTTTTTCTAGCTATTCCTGCTTGTGTATTTTTCTATATGAACTTTAGAATCAATCTGTATAGTTCCAGGGGGAAAACAATCACAAAACAAACAAATCCTTACTAGTATTTTTATTGGGTTCCCACATTAAATTCATTAAATTTATCTATGATGTTGAATCATCCTATCTAAGAACAAGGGATGTCTTTCCACTTGTTCAAGTCTACTTTTGTGCCTCCTGGGAGTCTTTAAATGGTCTTTGTTGGGCTTCACACATTTCTTGCCGAGATACCTAAGTGGCTTCTGATCCCTTCTTCTTGATGGATCTCTCTTTTCTGAGCTTCCATGATAGCATGATCTCCCTGATGTCCGTCTGTCTCTCTGGATATTTCTTCTTGATCTCATTTGCTGGCTACTGCTCCTCCATTACTGGGCCCTCAAATGTTGGAGGACCCCAAGGCTCATATCAGGTCCTCTTCTATGTACAACCTCCCCACGTCACCTCATCTACTCCATCCACTTTATTTTTCAATTCATGAATTTTCCATAGCCCAGCTCTGAGTTCTGAGCTTTAGATGCATACATCCAATGCCCACATAAGTCTTGAGGGCGTCTTACATTTCTTTCACTTTCCCACCTCAGTGCCCACAGTTATTAGACCCAGAATCCTGGGAATTGTTATTTGATCCCTTCTCTCCTCTATCTGTCCTTCTAATTCATCATCAAATCCTATTGGGCTTACCTCTAAAATATATTTAAAATTCAACTACTCTCATTTTTACTGCCACAATCCTAATCCAAGCCACCATCAAGCTTAGTACAATAGACTCCTGAATTGTTTTCCAGTTCCTCCCCAATCCATTCTGCAAGCTCAGCTGCCACAGGACTTTTCTAGAAAGCCTTACATCATTTTTATCTTTTACTGCTCTCCCCCTTCAGCACTATACTCCAATCACATTGGCCTTCTTTAGGGTCCTGTAGTGTGGTTGTCTCTTTCTTCCTTTAGAGCCTTTGCACATGCTGTTCCCATTGCCTGGATGCTTTTTAATCTACTACTTCAAAGCCCGGCTCCTGCTTATCCTTTAGACTTTTACTGTCTTCTTTCATCAACCATCAACCTCCATTACTCCTCTCTATACATTTAAAAGCTTACTCACTTGCCAGATAGGGAGAAACCAAATGAAAGAGTTCAAATATGAAGAGAGAGATAATATCACATGAAAAAAGGAAACAAAATCAGAATCATCCCAAATTCATTATAACACTAGAATAAGAGTCAACATTTGGGCTATAATACAGGTAGTCATGGTGTGTTTGAAATTTTCGGCATACCGCAGAAGCTGGAAGCAACCCCCCACCACACTGCTCAGCCAAGGTGCTCTTCCTTTCTTCCTGATGGTAAAATGGCAAGACCCCAGTTCTCCCACAAACCAGCATCCTGAACTTGTGAATTAAAAAGCTGAACTCATCTGCTTCCTGACAACTAGTATTATCTCCCTGAAAGACTCACACAACTTTTAAGGTTATTAGAACATTTAAAATCCTTCTCTCTTTTTTCAATAAAAGAAATGAAAATAAAGAAAAGTGACAAGTAAAAATGGAGGTTCAAACCTAGCTTTAAAAAATCTGCAGAATCTAAAAGCAAAAATTTACAGTGGAAAATGTTACTTTTTCTCTTGCCAGCATCAGAACCATTAGTCCAATACACACTGTCTATCCCACCCCACGTCCCACTATTAATTAGTTCAATTGGTGTGATAGTAAAATAACACGGCCATCTCCCAATCAGAACACATTCATCTTATGTAAAGCTGAAGATAAAGACAGTCTGCAGAGTAGACATAGGCTGTTTTCCCAGACGCATATCCCACGGCCTCATACAGCACCCTTCCTGGATGATTCTAGAGAGGACCTAATCTTGACTTACATAATCATCAATCAGATAGACTTGACTTTCCACAATTCTGTCTTGTAAAAGGTAAGTTTAACACATTTATTGTGATTATTAATATGTGTCTAATGTCTCAATTTCTTTTATATTTTCTATCAGATGTGCCTTCTTGCTGTTGCTTTTTACTGTTTTTCTATTGGACAGACTGTTTTCTTTCTTTTTTTTAAATTTAATTTTATTATGTTATGTTATTCACCATACATCACATCATTAGTTTTTGATGTAGTGTTCTGTGATTCGTTGTTTGTGTATAACACCCAGTGCTCCATGCAATACATGCCCTTCTTAATACCCATCACCGGGCTAACCCATCTCCCTGTCCCCCTCCCCTCTAAAACCCTCAGTTTGTTTCTTAGGGTCCATAGTCTCTCATGGTTCATCTACCCCTCTGATTTCCCCCCCTTCATTTTTCCCCTCCTACTATCTTTTTTTTTTTTTTAACATATAATGTATTATTTGTTTCAGAGGTACAGATCTGAGATTCAACAGTCTTGCACAATTCACAGTGTTCACCATAGCACATACCCTCCCTAGTGTCTATCACCCAGCCACCCCATCCCTCCCACCCCCCACCACTCCAGCAACCCTCAGTTTGTTTCCTGAGATTAAGAATTCCCCATATCAGTGAGATCATATGATACTTGGACAGAATGAATTTTCTTTATTTCATTTTATTTTCTCCTTTGATTTGAAAGCCATCCCTTCAATTGTGAGGCACTGCACTGATGGTAGGCTCAGGAGGCAAGGGCCTGAGTCCAAACAGGGCTCCCACTTGCCATGACGTGGCTCTGTGACCTAGGGCAAGTTACTCAACCTTTGGGTGCCTCCGTTTCCTCATCTGCATAAAAATGGGAGATGCCATCTTCTCCTTATCTGGAAGTCACCTCCAGTGACTTACTACCTACTACACCGTAGGGCACTCAAATCAGTGCCTGGGATATGCAGTGAGCAACTCACAGTGTTAGCCACCATTATTATCATTGTCTTAAAATTTTTCATATATATAAAAAGTAAATTTTTTAATATATAAAAAGTATGTATATATGAAAATATATGCTTATTTTTTCCTGTCTAGTTAATTATATCTCTATCCTTCCCATAAACAGTACAAGTCTTTACTTCTCTGTACTTTTCACTCCAATTTTCATTTTTGTTTCAGATTTTTACCAGACTTTTTCCCACTTACAATGGATACATGTTTAGACTTAAAAGTTTCACTGCTTTATTTGTTCAATATTACTTTTTGCATTCCATTTTTCTCTTCTGCATTTATTTTTCCTTTTGCTCCAGAAGATTTTTCAGAGGATCTCTGAATAGTAAATTTTTTGAGCCTATATATGTCAGAAAATATTTTTATTGTACTGACACTCTTGAATGATAATTTGGCATGGAATAAAATTCTTTTTTTAAAAAAAAAAGATTTATTGATTTGAAAGAGAAAGAATTGTGAGTGGGGGAGGGCCAGAGAGTGAGAGAGAGAGAGAGAGAGAGAGAGAGAGAGGGAGAGAAAGAATCCTCAAGGAGACTCCCTGCTGAGCATGGAGCCTGATGCAGGGCTCCATCCCAGGACCCCAAGATCATGACCTGAGCCAAAATCAAGAGCCGGCTGTTCAACTAAGCCACCCAGGCGGCCTGGCATGGAATAAAGTTCTAAGTATAAAGTTCATCCCCTCTCACTGTAAAGATATTGCTGCTTTGTCTATTTGCATCAAATGCTGCTAATGAGAAGTCTGATGTCTGTATGATTCTCATTCCCTGGTAGTACTTTGTCTTTTCTTGGGAGCTCTAAGTATTTTCCTTTATCGCTAACATTCTAAAAGTGAAGATAATGTACTTAATTTCATTTTTAAAAAATTCACATGCTTTCCACTCTGTGTATTCTTTGAATTTGAAGATTTGTCTTTTTTCAGTTCAGGAAAATTCCTGGCCACTCTTTGTTCAAGTACTACTTCTCCCCTCTTCTCTCTCTTCTTTCCTTCGGGTGCTCCTGTTGAACAGCTGTTGGCACTTCTGGATCGACCTTACATACTGCCTGAGCTCTAGTATCTCCCATCTCTCTTTTTCTTTGTGATGAAATCTGCAAGAACTCTTCAACTTGATCTTCCAGTTTACTAATGTGCTTTTTAAAAGAGGTTTAGTTTAATTTTTTTAAATTGTGGTAAATTTTACATACAGTAAAATGCACACATTTAAGTATACAGTTTAACAAGTTTTGGAAAATGTATACACTCATGAAACTGACACCCCATCAAGATGCAGAACATCTCCATAATCTCAGAGAGTGCCCTCTTCTCCCTTCCCATCAGTTCCCCCACTCCAGAACTGACCACGGTTCTGATTTCTGTCTGTTCTTGAACTTCATATAAGTGGCAGCATACAGTATGTATTCTTTGGTGACTATCCTTTGTTCACATAATGTGCTATTCATTCATGTTGCTGTATCAGCCATTCATTCCCTTTAACTCTGGTTAGCAGCCACTGTGTGATTATGTGACACGTTGCTGACTCATTCTCCTGCTGATGAACAATGCTCTCTTCAGTTGTGTTTAATCTAATTTTCATTTTCCAAATCTCCATTTTTTTTTTTTTTATTTGACAGAGACAGTGAGAGCAGGAACACAAGCAGAGGGAGTGGGAGAGGGAGAAGCAGGCTTCCCGTGGAGCAGGGAGTCTGATGCGGGACTTGATCCCAGGACTCTGGGATCATGACCTGAGCCGAAGGCAGCCGCTTAACGACTGAGCCACCCAGGCGCCCTAATTATTTTTCCTAATAATTACCTGTTCTTGTTTCTGACTTCATATTCCTATTCTAGGACCATAATTCTCTCCTTTATCTCTCTGAAAATATTAAACAGGCTAATTCCAATGCCATTTACTCCTTGCTCTGGTTCCTCAGGGGGTAAGGTTTGGCATCTGCTGGGCTTACTGTCTCTTTTCCATTATCTGCTCTTTCTCAGACGTTTCACTATTATCCTATCTACTTCCACAGAGTCCTGTGTACGTCTTGGCCTTGGCTGGCCTCTTGTAACATGGCGACTTTTGCTTCATGGGTGTCAGCTGTCATGCCTATGATATCCCCCTTGCAGCTACTGAGGTGTCCCTTGTCCTGGCCATTGCGGCCACCTCCTGGTGCTGCAGCTGTGGCCAGCTCCACAGAAACAGTACATGCAGGGTGGTTTCCTGAATGGCAAAAGCAGTCTTTCCTAAAAACTGTGACCTTGGCTTACTCCTGGGTCTTCACAATTGCTTCACTTCATATTTAGGAGGGAGTCACATTTCCAAGGTTCATTGAGACTCAAATCCCTTCTTGATTCCATAGTGTGGCTGTGCATTTTCTTGGTTTTAAAGATACATAATTTACATTATTTGGGGATGTTCTTGGAGTAGAAATGGATTTAGCCTTACGCCACTAAGACCACCATATTTGAAATTCACAGGTTCCTTTGAACTTTTCTATTGTATTTTTATGTGTGTATTAGAAAACATATTCCAATCCTTATAGCATGTCTCCCATGACAAGAAACAAACACACCAAAACCTCCTGAGTCAAATGTAAAAGATATGGATGCACTTGCAAAATTCCTTGTCTCCTCCAAGTCAGGCTTGCTTACTGTTCTCTTACCTTAGCTACTTGCCACGGCTTCCCTTTGTCTCATGATAAAATATTTTCGGTTCAGCCCCATCCTATAGTTACCCTGTCCCACCCTGCTCATGCCAGTATTTAACATCTGCTGATTTTTTATGGGTGATAACAAAAAACCAAATTCTGTGACCAAGCAATTGCTAGAATTCTAAGCATAATAACAACAGACTAGAAATCTTTCTAATATAATTTGACATTGTTTGAAATCAAGACTCCGAATGCACACATCTCTACTCATGAAAACATTCCAACTCTACAGCCTCAATAAGCAAATGAAAAACCAAATCTAAAGGACAGTGTGATTTCAATAAGGAAAATGGTCAGTTTTGAGCATAACCTTTTGATCAGTGTAAAATGAAGTTTGAATTTTCCAGGCTACTGCGCTTTATTCATTCTAAGAGTCTCCATTCAGTGCAACCCCTTTCACTTCTGTGCAAAAGTAGCTGAACGCTGGTGGAGAAAACCAATAATGTTGGTGGTCTCACTGCCCATTGATAACCTCAGATCTCACACGGACACTCGGGTCTTCCTGACAGCAATCCTACCATACAAATCTGTGCTTTCCCACTCTCCAAAATGAGTATTCCCACTTCCCCTCAAACCTCCACACCACCTCCCCTCATCTCCACTCCCCCCCGCTTGGCCTCGCCTCATGCTTGGTTAAGGAAACAGAAGCAATCAGATTGGAACATCATCTTTGCCATCTGCGGACCTTTAAGCCTTTCTGTGTCTGTATTCATATTCTCTGCCTTTTGTCCTGTTGCTATGGGGGAAGTGTCCCTACTCCTACCTAACGCTGACAAACCTTCCACTTGTGCGTGGGATTCTGAGCCTTGCCTTCTCAAGGATATTATGATGATGACAATGACCTCCCTTGGTCCTGCACCTCTGGGTTCTCCCTCTGTTCTGAATCAGCCCCACCTGCGTCTGTTTCCTAGTGTCTCCTGACCTCACACCCCACATTCTTCCCTGCCCTCATTCACAGCACACATTCTTGAGTTGTCTACAGGTGCCCAGCTTCTCACTTCACTTCCCAACCTGTTCAAATCAGGCTCTGCCCAGCCATTTCTCCCTTGGCCGCTATGTTGCCAGATCTAATGCTGAAGCTTCTACCTTTGTCTTACTTGACGACTTGACTGCACAGCAATGTGCCATATGGTAACTACAGTTTTCTTCTCGAAATGATGTCTTCTCTTGGTTTCTGTGACATAACCCTTTTCTGGTATCTCCTCTATCTCATTGGTGGCTCCTTTTCTTCTCTTTGGTGGTTCCTTCATGTCAGATCACAAACCTAAGTGTTTGAATGGGCCTCGTTCTCTTCTCTATCCAGTTCTGAGACTTTATACGTCATTTCTAGACTAATGACTCCAGCATCTCTATCTCCAACCTGCACTTCTTTCTGGATATGTGTATTTAATAGCTCATTTAATATTTCTACCTAGATTTTCAGTCTACCTAAAAGTCAAGAGACAAACCTTGATTCCATCCTTGCCCCTGTTCCATGACCTCTTCCTCAAGTTTCTCTTACCCAATCTTATCTCAGCAAATGGTATATGCTTACCCATGCCAAAATCTAATTGTGATCCTTCACTCCTCTCTCTCTCCCTCTCTTATCTAGCCAATCCATGAGCAAGCCTGGTCAACCTTCCCCTAAAACATACCCAAATCTGTCCACTACCCTTGCATCTACAATCATCTCTTGTTCAAGGCACGAACAAGCCCCCTCTCCCAGGCTCCCACAGTAACATCCCTAAATGTCTCCTTGCTTCCTATCCACACAGCAGTCACAGTATCTCCTCAAACAGCCATAAGATTAGGTTGCTCCCTGCTTAAAATCCACCAATGGGTTCCTGCCAGATTTAGTCAAAATCTAAACTGTTTAGTCTGGATTATAAAACTCGACATGATCTGGCCCCGTCCACCTCTCTGATCTCATCTCACACCCCTGCCCTGTCACTGAGCAGCCTCCAGCCACACGGCTACGCTTGCTACCTAACACACCACACTCACTACCACAACTGAGCCTCTCCTTCACTGTTCCCTCTGCCCCACCTGCTGTTCCCTCTGATGTTCGCATGGCTGGCTCCTTCCTGCCATTATTATCTCCTTAGAGACTCTTCTGAGCACCCAATATTTTATCTATTTATTCATATTCTGTGGCATCTGTAGTCTCGAACACAGGAAATGTTCAGTAAATATTTTTAGATAAGTGAACAGAAGGAATTTAAAGGGACTTTATGAGTCCCAGTTGTCAACTATCATTATTATTACTAACAATAAATAACAGGAGCAATGATATCTTACATATATTGAATGACTGCTATATGCCAGGTTCCATTCTAACTGCTTTATACACACATACACACACAGACACACACACAATCTCATTTAATTCTCCAGCAACTCTAAAAAGTAGTTGTTATTATTATTACCCCATTTTTTAACACGTGAAGAAACAGAGGCATGGAAAGATAATGTAATTTGCCCATGGTCAAAAAGCCAAGAAATGGCAAAGCCAGGATTCAAATCAGGTAGACTAATTGCACGGTCTCCATGATTAACTGCTTAATATTTTGTTATTATGGTAATTACTAATATCGGTAAGGACAGACAGCATTAACTGAACATCTACTATGTGTCAGGCACCTAGCTTTTTTTACTTAGGTTAACTTAATCCTCACAACAACAGCCTTACAGGTAGTGTTATTAAACTCATTTTACAGATGGAGAAACAAAGTCAAAGACGTTAAATTTCTAGCCCAAGATCACACAGCAAATGATTGGCATACCCAAGATTCCAACCCAGATGTGACTCTGAATCTAGGTTCTTTCTACCAAACTACAACACCCACATTTTTCCCCCCACAGAATGAATCTTTCCTCATGGTCTATAAACCATAAACTCAGGGAGACTCTTGTGCTGAATGAGAAAGTTTTTCATATTTGCCGTTCCCTTGACTCTTACTCATTTGGCAAATATTCAGAGTATTTAATCTGTGCTAATGCACTGTCCTACATGGGGAGGACCCCAGATTTGTCGATGTCTGTCAGGGTTCTTTATTCTCACCTGTGAAGAAACTTCTCGTATGTCTGGCGGAAGGCAAACCCCGCCCGCCGCACCCTCACGTTTTCCAGTAGTCCAAGATACTCTACTTGGTGCCGGCAGCGCTCATCATCAAATATCTGTGGGGATTTCTTGTCATTGGGTTTGATGCAACGTACATAATAGGGCTCCTAAAGAAATAAATCAGCAAATGGTAAGTTTCACTGGAGAAAAATCCCAAACTAAGGACTCTAACATGTAATTAGTGTTAATTGTGTCAAATTAAGCTCAGTGCCTCTAATTTCTCAGACATATACTTGTGAATAAAGTAGTTATTCTTCCTTTCCCTTCAAGATTGGGAGTTCTTGTGCATCTAGCTAAAATTTTGTTTTATTATATTTTAGGAATTCATCAGGAACTGCAGAAAGGGGATAAAACTAAGGAGTAAATAACTGAGATGTGTAAACATTGAGTTTATGTGTATTTATGAAAAGATGGTTAAAAAGGAACAGAAAGAGTAATTTAATAGAAAGAGGCAGGAGCCATGAAAAAGATGAACTGCAATGAAGAACATAAAACGTAAGCCCAGCTCTGGCACATAGTAGGTGCTCTGTAAGCGTCAGCTGCCATCATGGCCGCCATCCATCGTCATTGTCATCATCCTCACCATCATCATGTTAGTTTGTGCTTTTGAAAAAGAGATTAAAACTTGTAAGTAGAGAAGTCACAAAACCTCCTGTAGGTGTCACTGACTCTAAGAAAGAGCCTACCAAGAAAGCCCTCCCTCTGGGCCAATTAAGTTTTCTACCATGCATTAGATCATAACTCCTTTTAAGTATAAAACTGTGCTGGTGTAAGACAGATCCTGGTTTGCTGAAGGTAAATTCTCACTGGATGAATCAAGGTCAAACGTATCCTACTTACCAGAGCAAAGAGTTACTTTCCCTTCTCTGATCTATAACCTATCAGACACACACAGATGCACTTTATTTAAGAGATAGAGTCCTCTGTAGATAGGCGATTTTGAGCTCTACTGAGGGCTGGAGGTAAAAGGAAGTAGTCAATAATTTAAGAAATAAGAGAGATTTGAAGAATGTGAAGTTACTTGCATTCTGAACAGAGTGAGTTTTCAACATCTACACAGGAAGCTCCAAGGACAGATTTATCATGCTGCATTCCTTGGTGGAAAAAATGCCACTTTTTTTCCTTTTTCAAGGCCCTGCTATGTTCATTTCCTATTGCTGCCACAGCGGATTACCACTTAAAAGCACAAAGTTGAACAAAAATAAAAATGGCCGCACTAATGCTTCAGCGAAGCTCAATTTTAAAGTAACCTTTTTCCTCTCTTCCGCAAAGCTCCCCTCCTCCCTTCTTAGCCTTTTGTTTCGGGAACCCGGTACCACACTAAAGACATGATGAAGGAGGCTGGTAGCACCTACACAATTCCTGTCAAACCCGGCTAGATCCTATATTTCCCTATAAACCACCCAGCCCCTTCCTCCCATAGGGTTTGCAGTTTTTGAAGGCCATGGCCTGTGCAGCCTCCTTTGCCCCGCAAAGCAAGAAAGCTCTCATTCCTCTTTATCTCAAACTCTGTCTTTTGCCTTGTGCTTTGGTTCCAAAGCACGGAGGTCAGTTTTCTACACCACCACAAATCTAGTGGCTTAAACCAACACAAATATATTCTCATAGAACTCTGGAGGTCAGCAGTCTGAGATGGGCCTCACCGGGCTAAAAATCCACGCTGTGATCTTCTAGAGACTCTTAGAGAGAACGCACTTTCTTAATCTTTTCCAGCTCCTAGAGGCTGCCCACATTCTTTGGCCTGTGGCCTCCTTCCATCTTGAAAGCCAGTAATGGCCTGTTAAGTCTTTCAAATGATACTATCTCCCTGGTTCTGACTCTTCTGCATTCCTCTTTCCCTTTGAAAGACTCTTAAATTTACAAAGGTCCTACCTGGACAATGCAGGATAATCTCTTTAAGTTCAGAACCAGCAATCTTAACTCCACCTGCAACCTTCATTCTACCTTGCCATTCAACATAACATGTTTACAGGTTCTGGGGATTAGGGCATGGGTAACCTTGGGAGGCTGTGGTATAATAATAATAATAATAATAATAATAATAATAATAATAATAATAATATCTCCATCTCTCTCCCTCTCTTTCTCTCTGGACTTTGTCACAGGTCCTAGCATAGAACTTCTTAAACCTTCGGAATTTCCTCAGTGGTAAGAGTGTCTTTGTTATGCTAATGAGATGACTCCTGCCCAGTTCCCAGATAGCTTCTGGATGGGGGGTGGGCATCAAAAAAACCCTCCATAGGATTAGAGAAGGGACTTTCAGCAACCTGATCTCCACAGAAGGAAGGCTGGAGGTTGAGTCCAGTCATGGGCTAATGACTTACTCAATAATGCTTATGTAATAAAACCCTTATTTAAAAAAACCGTCATTCAAAAAAACACTCAAGACACCGAGGCCCCAAAGAGCTTTTTGGCTGGTGAACATATCAATGTACGGGGAGGGTGATGTAACCTGTCTCCATGGGGAGAAGCTCTTGCTCTCTGGATGTCCAGACCTCCCAGACCTTGTCACTGTGTGCATCTCTTCATCGGGCTGTTCCAGGTAGTGGTAGAACTGAACTGAATTGTAGAACACTCCGTCCATCAGTGTCTGAGAACCGGTGTTGAAATGCAGAGGCCATTACTCTGCCTACAACACCTGCCTTTTTTCATCACACTGTGGTAGCTTTAAAGACAGGACCACAATATTTCGCTGGACTTCCCAATGAAGAGGTGAATTTTCCACCCCACTCCCGGGATCTGGGCTGGCCCTGTGACTTGTCTTAACCAAAAGAATATGGCAGAAGTGATACTGGGTTACTCGTGGACACTCAGCCTTGAGGCGCTTTGAACTTTTGGAATACTTCTTCCATCACGTGAAGAAACCCAGGACTAAAAACTATATGAAGAAAGAGGCCAAGTTATCCAGTCATTCAGCCATGGCATTTGGGGAGCCATTTTAAACCATTTAGACTTGGTGAGCCCCAGTGAGACCAGACAAACTGGCTAGTCAACCCACCAAATCATGAGACACAATAAATTGCTGTTGTTCTAGGCACTACATTTTAGGGTGATTTGTTATGAATTAATAGACAACTGATACTTCTTCCCTATTCTGGAACACCAATCCCTGGCTTAGGTATTAAGCAGAGATTTGATATTATTACAAAGTACAAGCAGAATCTTACTTTAGAAAATAGTGATAGGTGACCACATGTTCATGAATCTCTAATGGTTTTCAAATGGAAGATTTATACGGGGAGATTGTGGCTCACTTTTTAAAAGTTTAAATAAATTTAAAACAAACTTAATGGGATGGGGAAGGCAGAGAGGGGGTACTATTTACTTGAGAATTTTCTGCAAGTCTCCTGGGATATGGGACCTTTACTGCTTGACAAATAAACTGAAAGAAGTATCACTGAGCACAGCAAATATCAAAATGCTGCTAGATCTATCTGTATACTTTGGCAGTGGTGTAACAGAATAAAAATCACACAGAATCAGGACACTCGGGTATTTGTTGTTTCTGCTCTTAACTAGCTATGATAAAGTCTCTCTGAACCTAATAACCTAATTTATGAAAACAGGATATTAGGGCTTCCATGTTAGTAATGACAGATTAGGTAATTTAAACCAACACCCATGCTGGGGACATGTGAGATAGGCAATTAAAATATACAAAAAACACCTGCTTAAAGACAGCGGAGAATTAAATTATGGGACCAGAATCTAGGAGGAGGAGGATGCCACGCAAGTTGCCAGGTTTGAGGCCTCCTTTTCCCCTGGGAAATTTACCAACTCCAGAGGAAGTGGATGGGATCTAAGCAGAGGTTGTGATAGCCTCATAAGGCTAGTGGGAAAGAGATCAGAGAGTAGGGCCTGAAAAGGAGGTCATGGGTAAACCCCTCTCACTCTGGGCTGGGATCCAAAAAGGCTGCCACTAGCAACGAGGGTGAGTCAGAAGTAGGCACTCTCTCACAGGGACTTGAAATTGGAGCAGCTGATTTGAAATACTAGTGCTCTTAGCTGCTTAAAAGGAGCAAAAGTCAATCTTTACTGGAGAAAGATTACATAAACTTGGGTCTCCAGTTATTTCTATAAACAATTTTGCCAATATAACGTTGGGAGCAAAATAAAAATTAACCAGACACATAAGGAACCAAGATAACAAGAATGAGAAACAGCAAAACATATAAAATAAACAGATCTGCAGAAATCCAGATATTGGAGTTATCAGAGATAATAAAATAACTATGCTTACCGTGCTGAAGATGACAGAAGACAATACTGAGAATTTTTTAGAGAACCAGAAACTATAAAAAAGAACCAAATCAAATGCATAACCTAGGACTGAAAAATACAATGATGGGAATTGAGAAGTCAGTGGACCAGTCTTTGAATGTATTTCTGGGAAGAAATTTCCAAGAATGAAGCACGGAGAGATGAAAAGATGAAATGACAGAGAGGTTAGGAGGCACGGCAGACACAGTGGGACGGCCTGCAGAGGAGACAGAAGAGACAGAGGCAGGACTTGAAGAGCTAACAGCCAAGAACCTGGCAAAACTGATAAAAAACAATCAAACAGTGACAAACTGAAGAAGTCCTACAAATTATGAGCAGGATTAAAAAAAAAAAAATCAACACCTAGGAACGCTGTAGTAAAACTTCGGAATACCGAAGCAAAGCAGCCAGAGGAGAAAAGATCCGTTACCTCAGGAGCAACAGACTGACAGCTGACTTCTCACAAGAAACAATGGCATCCAGAAGACAAAGGACTATTATCTTTGAAGTAAGGAAAGAACTGCCAATGTAGAATTCTGCACCCAGCAAAAATATTCTTCACAAGTGAAAACAGTACACAATATTTTCAAGTAAACAAAACCAGAGACTCTGTCAACAACAGATCTCAAATATAACAGGATGAAATTCAGGGATAAGAAAAATGGTCCCAGATGAAGGTCAGTGATACAGAAAGAGGAAAAAAGAAGTGATAAATGAGTAAATCTAAACAGATACTGACTATATGTAGTAGTAACAGCAACGATATGATGTCATCATTTTGCTGGCTACACATACAATTAAAATACATGACCAAAATAGCACAGACATTGAGAGGAAGGCAGATGGAATTATAACATTTTATGGACCCCCCCACCCCCCAAAAATGTTTTGTGGACCTTCCATCTTCCAGGAAGGAGGTAAAAGTACCAAATTATATTAGATTTTTATATTGAAGAGTGGAATTATAATCAATCAAATAACCACCAAAATAATATTATGATATAAATCTTCCAAAATAACAAAGGGAATAATAAAAAATAATTGCAACACTGAGTGGCAGGGGTCAGAGGATCACGTTCTGACTCAAAAGACTCACAGGCCACACTTGGCATGTGTTTACTCAGGACAAAAACATGGCTTGCCAAGAGAAGTGTCACAGCCCCTTGCAGCTGTCCAAACACAGTTAGGTGACAGCTTAGGGGCAAAGAGATAAGATCCACATTGGGAGGGTATGGAAAGTGCCCTTGGTTTAAAAGCCTCATGCCCCACAGTATCCAATATCCCTTTTAAATAGATCTGAAGACATAGCATCCAGGGTCCTCAAAAGGGACATGCTTAATACATGAGTCCCCATATTCAGGGAAGCCCAAATATGTCATCCCCACATACATTTCTTATTCTCCCAGCAGAGATGCAATTTACAAACAGGGGTAATTTTTATCATAAGCAATACTGTGTACTAATACTGTCGATATACATCTTACTACATTAATGGGAACAGAGCTAGAAATTTAATGGAGGGTTAATTGTTGAGCAGAAGGAACAGAATTTTGTTAACCTTTTGCCCACAATGACCAATTAAAAAGAAAGTTACAAAGGAAAGAAAAAGAAATACAGAAGCATCAAATAGGAAACACTAATGAGACAGTCAATTTAAATGCAACTACATTAAAAGCATAGAAACTACATTATAGAAAACTAAAAGTAATGTAGAGTAATGGACTAAGTGATATATTCAAAAGACAAAGATTGTCAGCTTGCATAAAAAAGCAAATCTTATTTACTATACGCTACTTACAAGGCACATACTTGAAACATAAGGATACGGAAAGGTTGAAAGTGAAAGAGTGGAAAAAGATATACCATGCAAACCCTGGCCACAAAAGAAGGTGGTGTTAACTATTTATTCATGCAAAGCTGACTTTAAGGCAAAAAGCAGTACAGAAATAGGCATTTCATAATGATAAATAACTCAAATACTAGGAAGAAATAATAGTTCTAATTTGAATAAGCCTAAATAAATTCTTAAAATATCCAAAGCCAAAACAGAAAGTAAAAGGAAAAGCAGACAAATTCAGAATCACAGTAGATTTTGTCACATTTTGGCACTGACAAAACAAAAACATTAGTAAGAATGCAGAAAAATCGGACAACAGTATGAGTAGCAGACTTGACCTGATAGGTGTGTATAGAGTACAATGCAAATTATTTTTATATATATAAACAAAATATATACATAAAGAAAATTTAACAAATTTCTAAGGACTGAAATCACACAGAGTATATTATATCCTCTGAACGAATGAGATTAAGCTAGAAATCAAGGGAAAAAAATAATTAGAAAATCTTACAGGTTTGGAGATTAAGAAAATAATTCTAAATGACCTTTGGGTCAAAAAGAAAATTAGAGCATAAATTTAGAAATACTTGTAACTCAATAGTTCATACAATTATGTGGGCAAAGCAATCTTTGTATAATATATCATTTGACTAGTAAAAGTAACTTTACTCAACAGAAACCAGTTAAATGGAATTTTACCAATATTAACTGATTTGCATAGGAAGTGTGAACACTGGATTAGATGCTAATGACCAACTAAGGGCTGGGGGAATGCCCTTCCATCCTGTTTGGTAATATAAAAATCTTCAGTTAAGGAATCCAGTGGAAATACTTTCTCTATATTTAATCAGCATTCTGCCTCAATTTATAAATGCCGCCTCCTCTCTCATTTATAAATATCCAGACTGACTCAGCCTAAGAAATCCTAAATTTGACAAATTCAAGTGTTACTTATAAAGGTTAAACTGCAAAAGTTAATACTGATCTCGTTCTCTTGCACATTTTAACCGGTTTCTCTCTATATTTTATGGAAAACATTATTTGTGAAAGTACACCAGTTGGTATACGTAGTAGCCAGAAGATACTGTATTTAGACATTAACCCATTTAACTTGCTTTGAACACTGCCAAATAGAGTCACAGGGCAGATTCAAGTTCATTTAATAATTCACTGACCATCTGCTTAGCGTGTGCTTTATTAGGTATCAAGGGGTATATCAAATTAGTAGAACTCACTCCCTGTATTTATTTATTTATTTATTTATTTAATTTTTTAAATTTTTTTTATTTTTTAAAGATTTTATTTATTTATTTGAGAGAGAGAATGAGAGACAGAGAGCATGAGAGGGAGGAAGGTCAGAGGGAGAAGCAGACTCCCTGCCGAGCAGGGAGCCCGATGTGGGACTCGATCCCAGGACTCCAGGATCATGACCTGAGCCAAAGGCAGTCGCCCAACCAACTGAGCCACCCAGGCGCCCTCACTCCCTGTATTTAAAAGACCGAGAATCTAGGTGGAAAGACAAGGCATGCATTAACACATGGTAGATTCTGAAACCAGGTGAGGAAGTCAGGACTTCCACTTCTGGTAGTGCAGGACTAAGCAACACCATCAATCTTCCTGATAACTTCACTAGGGAAAGTGCTAGACAGATATGGGGTGGGGGAGAATCTTAAATGCATCAAAGAGCTAATAAGATAACCGAGATAAGAGGGGCGCCTGGGTGGCTCGGTTGTTAAGCGTCTGCCTTCGGCTCAGGTCATGGTCCCGGGGTCCTGGGATCGAGCCCCGCATCCGGCTCCCTGCTCAGTGGGAGGCCCGCTTCTCCCTCTCCCACTCCCCCTGCCTGTGTTCCCTCTCTCACTGTGTCTCTCTCTGTCAAATAAATAAATAAAATCTTAAAAAAAAAAAAAAAAAGATAACCGGGATAAGAATAAGACTAAAATCCAAAGGGATGAGGCCAGCCTTCAGGGCTGCTTTCCTCTGGACAGACAGCCTTGTGGGGCCAGGGGGCTGCAGGCTGGAACCCAAGGCCATGGAGAAGGGACAGTGGTCTGAAATCCTGAGGAGCTAACCCTGGGAGTCCAAGGGGAATGGAAAACAATCTGGCCCATCGCTAAGCCACTCCAGGCCCTGAACTTGGATTGAAGTGATCCCAGATTGTCAGAATTTGTCTGATAAATCTTTTTAAACTTTCAGCTCTTCTGGATTCTTTGTCTTTGATTTGATTTGACAATTTTTATCCATTTTTACATTCAATGTAATCACTAGTATGCTTGGGTTTCTTTCTACCATCTTAATTTTTTCTGGCTTTCCTATGTTCTTTTGTCTCCTCTTTCCTGTGTTTTTTAGAACAGATTATTTGCTTCTCATTCTGGCTCTGCTTCCCCCCCGCCCCACAACTAGTTTAGAAGTTATAACTTCATTTCTATTCTTTTCATGACTCCATGAGGACATTTAACCTGCATTTGTGTGTCACCAGGGTTATAAGCTAAGCAATATTTTTATTATTTTCCTGAATGACCACGGATCTTAAACACCTGAATTATAATCACCCACCCTTTCAGTTTATATGCTAGTGTTGTGCTATTTAATTCTAATCTGTATTTTTAATCCAATAAAATATTATTTTACAGTTTATTTATACACAGCCACCTTAACCAATTTCTTTGCCCTTCTTTTTGCATTTCAGGCTTTCATTTTATATACTCTTCCTCTGGCCTGATGTACATATCCTTTAGAATTTCCTCTAGGGTGCTTTTAACTCTTTTTTTCTTTTTCAGAAAGATTCTTTATTGTGTCTTTGTTCTTTTTTTTTTTTTTCCTTAAGTAGGCTCCACACCCAGCGCAGAGCCCAATGCAGGGCTTGAACTCACGACCCTGAGACCAAGACCTGAGGTGAGATCAAGAGTCAGATGCTTAACCGACTGAGCCACTCAGGTGCCCCTACTGTGTCTTTGTTCTTGAAACATATATATTCTTGGCACAGAATTTTGGTTTACACTTCTTTTCTCTCAGACTCTAATTCTTTTAAGCAAATCTGCTTTTAATGCATTTTCTTAGCCTTTGATGTTCTGAGATTTCACAATGTGCTTAAATGCAGATTTCTTGTAATTTTTCCAGCTTGGGATATAGCAGAGTTCCTGACTCCCCAGAGTGTTATCTTTCATCACTGTTGAAATTCTCAGCAATATATTTCCCAATATTGCTCTGCCCATCCTCTCCTTTCCTTGGGTAACTCTGATTAGATGCACATTAGACCTTTTCATTTTATCTTCCGTGTCTCTTAAGAGTGTCTCTTTTTTTTTTTTTTAATTTCTTGGTCTAAGTAGAATCCTGGATAATTTCCTTTATTCTTTCTTTCATTTCTCTATTCTCTCTTCAGCTTTGTCTAAACTGATGCTAAAACTGTTTCTTAATTTTAGTTTTTACTTCTATCAATTGCCTACCTACTTGCTCTTTCTCATATTTTTAGGTCTTTGATTTCTTAAAACATATTAAACATTCTTATATTCTGTTTCTAGTAATTCCACTCTAAGAAGTTTTCATGACTCTGAATCTTGTTTAGTCTGACTCTTGCACATGGTACTTTGTTTATGTGTGTAGGAATTCTTTTTTTTTTTTTTTAAGATTTTATTATTTATTTGAGAGAGAGAATGAGATAGAGAGAGCATGAGAGGGGGGAGGGTCAGAGGGAGAAGCAGACTCCCTGCCGAGCAGGGAGCCCGATGCGGGACTCGATCCCGGGACTGCAGGATCATGACCTGAGCCGAAGGCAGTCGCTTAACCAACTGAGCCACCCAGGCGCCCCTATGTGTGTAGGAATTCTTAATGGGAACCCCTTATTGTACTGAAAACGTTATCTGTGGAAATTCTTTAAGGTCTGGTATGAAGGTGGTTTCTTTTTTTTTTTTTAATTTTTTTATTGTTATGTTAATCCCAATACATTACATCATTAGTTTTAGATGTAGTGTTCCATGATTCATTGTTTGTACATAACACCCAGTGCTCCATGCAGAACGTGCCCTCCTCAATACCCATCACCAGGCTAACCCATCCTCCCACCCCCCTCCCCTCTAGAACCCTCAGTTTGTTTTTCAGAGTCCATCGTCTCTCATGGTTCGTCTACCCCTCCGATTTCCCTCCCTTCATACTTCCCCTCCTCCTATCTTCTTCTTTTTTTTTTCTTAACATATATTGCATTATTTGTTTCAGAGATTCAACAGTCTTGCACAATTCACAGCGCTTACCAGAGCACATACCCTCCCCAGTGTCTATCACCCAGTCAGCCCATCCCTCCCACACCACCCCCCACTCCAGCAACCCTCAGTTTGTTTCCTGAGATTAAGAATTCCTCATATCAGTGAGGTCATATGACACATGTCTTTCTCTGTTTGACTTATTTCGCTCAGCATAATACCCTCCAGTTCCAACCACGTCGTTGCAAATGGCGGGATCTCATTCCTTTTTTTTTTTTTTTTAAGATTTTATTTATTTATTCATGAGAGACAGAGATTGAGAGAGAGTCAGGGGGAGAAGCAGGCTCCCAAGGAGCACGGAGCCTGATGCGGGACTCGATCCCAGGACGCTGGGATCATGACCTGAGCCAAAGGCAGATGCTTAACCATCTGAGCCACCCAGGCGCCCGGGATCTCATTCCTTTTGATGGCTGCATAATATTCCATTGTATATATATACCACCTCTTCTTTATCCATTCATCTGTCGATGGACATCTTGGCTCTTTCCACAGTTTGGCTATTGTGGACATTGCTGCTATAAACATCAGGGTGCATGTACCCTTTCGGATCCCTACTTTTGTACCTTTGGGGTAAATACCCAGTAGTGCAATTGCTGGATCATATGGTAGCTCTATTTTCAACTTTTTGAGGAACCTCCATACTGTTTTCCAGAGTGGCTGCACCAGCTTGCATTCCCACCAACAGTGTCGGAGGGTTCCCCTTTCTCCACATCCCCGCCAACATCTGTCGTTTCCTGACTTGTTAATTTTAGCCATTCTGACTGGTGTGAGGTGGTATCTCATTGAGGTTTTGATTTGGATTTCCCTGATGCCGAGCGATATTGAGCACTTTTTCATGTGTCTGTTGGCCATTTGGAGGTCTTCTTTGGAAAAATGCCTGTTCATGTCTTCTGCCCATTTCTTGATTGGATTCGTTGTTCTTTGGGTGTTGAGTTTGATGAGTTCTTTATAGATTTTGGATACTAGCCCTTTATCTGATATGTCATTTGCAAATATCTTCTCCCATTCTGTCGGTTGTCTTTTGGTTTTGTTGACTGTTTCCTTTGCTTTGCAAAAGCTTTTTATTTTGATAAAGTCCCAATAGTTCATTTTTACCCTTGCTTCCCTTGCCTTTGGCGATGTTTCTAGGAAGAAGTTGCTGCGGCTGAGGTCGAAGAGGTTGCTGCCTGTGTTCTCCTTTAGGATTTTGATGGACTCCTGTCTCACATTGAGGTCTTTCAACCATTTGGAGTCTATTTTCGTGTGTGGTGTAAGGAAATGGTTCAGTTTCATTCTTCTGCATGTGGCTGTCCAATTTTCCCAACACCATTTGTTGAAGAGACTGTCTTTTTTCCATTGGCCATTCTTTCCTACTTTGTCAAAAATGAGTTGACCATAGAGTTGAGGGTCCATTTCTGGGCTCTCTATTCTGTTCCATTGATCTATGTGCCTGTTTTTGTGCCAGTACCATACTGTCTTGATGATGACAGCTTTGTAATAGAGCTGGAAGTCCGGAATTGTGATGCCGCCAGCTTTGCTTTTCTTTTTCAACATTCCTCTGGCTATGCGGGGTCTTTTCTGGTTCCGTACAAATTTTAGGATGATTTGTTCCATTTCTTTGAAAAAAGTGGATGGTATTTTGATGGGGATTGCATTGAATGTGTAGACTGCTCTAGGTAGCATTGACATCTTCACAATATTTGTTCTTCCAATCCATGAGCATGGAACGTTTTTCCATTTCTTTGTGTCTTCCTCAATTTCTTTCAAGAGTATTTTATAGCTTTCTGAGTACAGATGCTTTGCCTCTTTGGTTAGATTTATTCCTAGGTATCTTATGGTTTTGGGTGCAACTGTAAATGGGATCGACTCCTTAATTTCTCTTTCTTCTGTCTTGTTGTTGGTGTATAGGAATGCCACTGATTTCTGTGCATTGATTTTCTATCCTGCCACTTTACTGAATTCCTGTATGAGTTCTAGCAGTTTTGGGGTGGAGTCTTTGGGGTTTTCCACATAAAGTATCATATCACCTGCAAAGAGTGAGAGTTTGACTTCTTCTTTGCCCATTTGGATGCCTTTGATTTCTTTTTGTTGTCTGATGGCTGTGGCTAGGACTTCTAATACTACGTTAAATAGCAGTGGTGATAGTGGACATCCCTGCCACGTTCCTGACCTTAGGGGGAAAGCTTTCAGTTTTTCCCCATTGAGAATGATATTCGCTGTAGGTTTTTCATAGATGGCTTTTATGATATTGAGGTATGTACCCGCTATGCCTATACTCTGAAGAGTTTTGATCAAGAAAGGATGCTGTATTTTGTCAAATGCTTTTTCTGCATCTATTGAGAGGATCATATGATTCTTGTTCTTTTGTTAATGTATTGTATCATGTTGATTGATTTGCGGATGTTGAACCAAGCTTGTAGCCCAGGGATGAATCCCACTTGGTCGTGGTGAATAATCCTTTAAATGTACTGTTGGATCCTATTGGCTAGTATTTTGGTGAGAATTTAGGCATCCATGTTCATCAGGGATATTGGTCTGTAATTCTCCTTTTGGATGGGGTCTTTGTCTGGTTTTGGGATCAAGATAATGCTGGCCTCATAAAATGAGTTTGGAAGTTTTCCTTCCGTTTCTATTTTTTGGAACAGTTTCAGAAGAATAGGTATTAATTCTTCTTGAAATGTTTGGTAGAATTCCCCTGGGAAGCCATCTGGCCCTGGGCTTTTGTTTGTTGGGAGATTTTTGATGACTGCTTCAATTTCCTTAGTGGTTATAGGTCTGTTCAGGTTTTCTCTTTCTTCCTGGTTCAGTTTTGGTAGTTGATACATCTCTAGGAATGCATCCATTTCTTCCAGGTGATCTAATTTGCTGGCATAGAGTTGCTCATAATATGTTCTTATAATTGTTTGTATTTCTTTGGTGTTGGTTGTGATCTCTCCTCTTTCATTCATGATTTTGTTGATTTGGGTCATTTCTCTTTTCTTTTTGATAAGTCAGGCCAGGGGTTTATCAATCTTGTTAATTCTTTCAAAGAACCAGCTCCTAGTTTCGTTGATCTGTTCTACTGTTCTTTTAGTTTCTATTTCATTGATTTCTGCTCTGATCTTTATGATTTCTCTTCTCCTGCTGGGTTTAGGCTGTATTTGCTGTTCTTTCTTCAGCTCCTTTAGGTGTAGGGTTAGGTTGTGTACTTGAGACCTTTCTTGTTTCTTGAGAAAGGCTTGTATTGCTATATACTTTCCTCTTAGGACTGCCTTTGCTGCATCCCAAAGATTTTGAATAGTTGTGTTTTCATTTTCATTGGTTTCCACGAATTTTTTTAATTCTTCTTTAATTTCCTGGTTGACCCATTCATTCTTTAGTAGGATGCTCTTTAGCCTCCATGTATTGGAGTTCTTTCTGACTTTCGTCTTGTGATTGAGTTCTAGTTTCAAAGCATTGTGGTCTGAAAATAGCAGGGAATGATCCCCATCTTTTGGTACCGGTTGAGACCTGATTGATGACCTAGGATGTGATCGATTCTGGAGAATGTTCCATGGGCACTAGAGAAGAATGTGTATTCCGTTGCTTTGGGATGGAATGTTCTGAATATGTCTGTGAAGTCCATTTGGTCCAGTGTGTCATTTAAAGTCTTTATTTCCTTGTTGATCTTTTGCTTAGACGATCTGTCCATTTCAGGGAGGGGGTTGTTAAAGTCCCCCACTATTATTGTATTGTTGTTGATGTGTTTCTTTGCTTTTGTTATTAATTGCCTTATATAATTGGCCGCTCCCATGTTAGGGGCATAGATATTTACAATTGTTAGATCTTCTTGTTGGATAGATCCTTTAAGTAGGATATAGTGTCCTTCCTCATCTCTTATTACAGTCTTTGGTTTAAAATCTGTCTGATACAAGGATTGCCACCTCAGCTTTCTTTTGGTGTCCATTAGCATGGTAAACGGTTTTCCACCCCCTCACTTTCAATCTGGGGGTGTCTTTGGGTCTACAGTGAGTCTCTTGCAGACAGCATATCGATGGGTCTTGTTTTTTAATCCAATCTGATAGCCTGTGTCTTTTGATTGGGGCATTTAGCCCATTTACATTCAGGGTAACTATCGAAAGATAGGAATTTAGTGCCATTGTATTGCCTGTAAGGTGACTGTTACTGTATATTGTCTGTGTTCCTTTCTGATCTGTGTTGCTTTTAGGCTCTCTCTTTGCTTAGAGAACCCCTTTCAATATTTCTTGTAGGACTGGTTTTGTGTTTGCAAATTCCTTTAGTTTTTGTTTGTCCTGGAAGCTTTATATCCCTCCTTCAATTTTCAATGACAGCCTAGCTGGATATAGTATTCTCAGCTGCATATTTTTCTCATTTAGTGCTCTGAATATATCCTGCCAGTCCTTTCTGGCCTGCCAGGTCTCTGTGGATAGGTCTGTTGCCAATCTAATGTTTCTACCATTGTAGGTTACATATCTCTTCACCCGAGCTGCTTTCAGGATTTTCTCTTTGTCTCTGAGACTCGTAAGTTTTACTATTAAATGTCGGGGTTTTGACCTATTTTTATTGATTTGAGAGGGGTTCCCTGTTCTTCCTGGATTTTGATGCCTGTTTCCTTCCCCAAATTAGGGAAGTTCTCTGCTATAATTTGCTCCAGTATACCTTCTGCCCCTCTCTCTCCTTCTTCTGGGATCCCAATTATTCTAATGTATTCTATCTTATGGTATCGCTTATCTCTCGAATTCTGCCCTCGTGATCCAGTAGTTGTTTATCTCTCTTTTTCTCAGCTTCTTTATTTTCCATCATTTGGTCTTCTGTATCACTGATTCTCTCTTCTGCCTCATTTATCCTAGCAGTTAGTGCCCCCATATTTGATTGCACCTCATTAATAGCCTTTTTGATTTCGACTTGGTTAGATTTTAGTTCTTTTACTTCTCCAGAAAGGGTTTCTTTAATAACTTCCATGCTTTTTTCAAGCCCAGCTAGTATCTTTAAAGTGATGATTCTGAACCCTAGATCCGACATCATTCTAATGTCCGTATTGAGTAGGTCCCTGGCAGTCGGTACTACCTCTTGTTCTTTTTGTTGAGGTGATTTTTTCTGTCTTGTCATTTTGTGCAGTGGAGAATAGATTAATGAGAGAACAAAATGCTAACGGGTTAACAAACGTCCCCAGAAAGTATACTCTAAACAAATCAGAAAAGACCTGAAGCAGTGGGAAAAGAAAGGGAAAGAGAGAAAAAAGAAAAAAAAAAGATAAAGACAAAAACAAAAACAGAACAAAACAAAACAAAACAAAAACAGAATATCATCAAATATGATCAGGCTGGTACATAGATCAGTGCCACACAGTAGATTTTGGGTGTATTTTGGTCTGTTAGAAGAAAGTGCCTCCCAAAATTTTAAAGAAAGAAAAACTTATATATGTACAAAAATAAGGGTTGATATGATGAAGGGATGGAATATGACTGTAAAGATGGAAATTATAAAAAATTTTATAAAAGGAATTGATGATAAGTTGTTTGAAAAAAGAAAGAAGATGATAAAAAAAAGGAAAAAAAAAGGGAGAGAATGTGATCAGGCAGGGGAATAGGAAAAAACCATACACTAGAGATTTAGGGTATATTTTGATCTGTTAGAAGAAACTATCTCAAAATTTTAAAGAGAGAACAACTTATATATATATGTCAAAAATATGGGTAACTACTATGAAGGGATAGAATATGAGTCTAAAAATGAAAAATAAAAATGTTTTTTAAAAAAGGGATTGATAAGATGTTGGTTGAAAAAGGGAAAAAGAAAAATTCAAAAAAAAAAAGTTAAAAAAATTAACTTTGAAAGACTACAGAATCATGGTAAAAAAGCCATGGATTCTATGTGCAGTATTCCCCTAGCGCTGGAGTTCTGACGTTCTCATTGATGGGTAAACTTGGTCTTGGCTGGCTGTTCTCACTGATCTTCTAGGGGAGGGCCTGTTGCCGTGGTTCCCAGAGGTCTTTGCCGGAGGCGGAATTGCCCTGCCCTTGCTGGTCCGGGCTAAGTAATCTGCTCAGGTTTGCTCTCGGGAGCTTTTGTTCCCTTCAAGCTTTCCGTACAGCTTTGGAGGCCGAGAGTGAAGATGGCGGCCTCCCAATCTCCGCCCCGGAGGAGCCGAGAACTCGGCCCCGCTCCTCAGCGAGCCCCCAGAGAAAAGCAGTCAGTCACTCCCGTCTCCCCGGTCTCCGGCTGCGCTCTGTGCTCACCCGGCCTGTGACCAAGCGTTTCTATCTCTGGCACCCGACCCCGGGTGGAGTCTCCAAACCCAGCAGATCCCTGCGGTGCGCTCCCACGCCGCTCCTCCCAGGGGAGGAAGGGGAGTCTCCCCGGATCTGCTGCTTGTTGGGTCCCTGCTGGAGGAGCAGGGGCCCGACTGTGCCGCGGATCACGGTTTATGGCAACCCCGAGCTGAGAGCCCACGCCTCGGCTCCGTCTCTGCAGCCGGCTTCCCTGCTCCGATACCTGGGAGCTCGGCCGCATTCAGGCACCCCTGGTCTTTCTGTGACCCTGAGGGTCCTGAGACCACACTGTCCCACGAGGGTTCCACCCACCGCTTAGCCACCGGAGCAATGTCCCTCAGCAGAGCAGACTTTTAAAAGTTCCGATTTTGTGCTCCGTGGCTCTATCACTTGCCAGAAGCGGCCGACGGAGGCCCCTCCCCCGCCGTCTATCCTCCCGAATATCGCCTCGGATTCACTTCTCCGCACGTTCTACCTTCCAGAAAGTGGTCGCTTTTCTGCTCAGAGAGTTGTTGCTATTCTTCTCTTCCTTCTCCTGTTGAGTTTGTAGGTGTTCAGAATGATTTGATCCCTATCCAGCTGAATTCCTGAGACCACATGAAATCCAGGTCTCCTGCTCCTCCGCCATCTTGCTCCACCCCGGGTGCAGGGTTCTCTTGATTTATTAAAGTTTAAATTTGGTTTTCAATGCGCCTGTATTCTTACTAAGGATTCTGTCTGCTTGAAATATCAGTTTCTGGTACAGTTGGTTTAAAATCTTCCACAAGGATTGTGGACTTGTCAATTTTTCCTTTAAAATTTTTTTCACTTTTTTTTTTTTTTTTCTTTTATGGAGTTCCTGGATAATCAGAGCTATGTGGTATGTAGTTCAAAGTGGCTTTATTGTCTTGGGTATTTTCATTCTATTATTAGGAGTCTCTTTATCCGTATTAATACTTTTTCCCTTAAATTCTATGTTCTCTCACATTAATATTGCTTTTAATCATTTTTGGGGGGGAAGGGCTTGAAATATTTTTGTGCACCTCTTTGGTTTTTGTCTTTCTGCACAGTGGTATTTAGGTATCTCCTGGATGAAGCATATAGCTAGACTTTCTAACTAGTCTTCTTACTCTATTCATATTTATGGTGAGTACCAATTATTTAGATTTATTTCTATCATATTATTTTGTATTTTCTAAAAGTAACATTCTCCTTTGTTGCTTCCCCACCCACCTTCCTGCCTTTTCTGGGGCTGAGAGGTTGTTCTCTCCCTCACTCTCCCTCCTCCACAAATTGGGAAGCCGCAGCAGAAGCTGCCAGGCTAGTTGCCTGCCTTATATCCAGCACCTTTTTTTTAAATGGAATACTTATTTCTAGGTACACTGCTGACCAGAATAAAAATGCACTTCCCAGCTTCCCTGGCAACTAGGGATAGCAAATGAGATGTAGCGGACATGCTGCATGAGACTCCCAGGAAGTCCCTTTGAAAGGGAAGAAGGCCCTGCTGCCATCTTGGACCAGGAGGATGGACACCAAGCACACGCATGGTAGAAGAAAAAGACAGAAGGAACCCAGGTCCCTAACAACCTTAAGGCTGCTATACCAGTCCTGGGATGCCTGCTTCTGGACCTTATCTGCAGGAGAGAGAAATAAATGTCTCTTTTTTAAGCCACTCATGTGGGGGTCTCTCTTTAATAGCAGCTGCATACAATTCCTGATACAGAAATTATAGATGGCTGTAGAATTTTTATTTTCTAAAAATGCACATTTAACTACCAATTTTAGAAAATAAAGGTGGCTCTTTTCTAGTTAATGAAATAAATCTAATATATTTTGTAAACTATTTATAATATATTCTATAAACATGTTTTATAAAATTCTGTGTTCAATTCTGTTTCTTGTGTCACATGCCCTCCTTCTAGGTTCACCTTCCCTCTTACAGGATGAGGCAGGTTGGAGCTGACATGCAGAGAGAAGCTAAGAGACAAGAGGAAGGCTTCTAATGGTGTTCTGGTCTTCGGTTCTGGTGTCCTCACCCCTGCCTTTCTGGAAGTTTGATTCTACAAGCCAACAAACTGCTTATTTGTTGTCACATGAGGCCAAAGAATCGTGACAAAAAGAAATAGAAAGCTACTGAACAGATGTGTTCTTATGCCTTTGCCTAATTTATCCATAGTGAAGTAACCAGAAACAGTACAGATTTAAATTCTTAGAGAGGAAGTTGGTTTAAAAAAAAAAAAAAAAGATAGCAACAAAGAATAAAATACAGAGGAAAAGCACCAGAAGAGAGAGAAAAATGAAGGAACTAAAAATAATGAGTCCCAGAATGCCGCCTAATTTATCCAACTTGTCAACAGCAGCAGTTAAGAGTAGAAATCTGTTCTTTGGCGAGGGATGGGGGGAGGAAAAGAAACAGAAAAGTCACCAAACATTATTACACCTGAAAGGAGCAATCAACAGTAGAAACAACTGTCAATAATATAACATTTTATTTTAGCTGTTTACAACAGCCTAAGGACAATACTTAAATACTAAACTTCCTCTTGATACTCTATCTGATCATTTTGTACCCAGACATGATATATGGATGGCATATTACTATTTAATTCAGGATTTTTTTAAAGCCACGCCCTTTCTTTGGTACAGGGCTGAAACTGTTTCTGTCAGACATGTGCTCTCCTTTATAGTTGTGTGTGTGTGTGTGTGTGTGTATTTTTTTTTAAAGTTCTAAGATTTTCCTCTTGTCGACAACCATAAAAAACTCAACCTTAACAAAAAGCATTTCATCCTGGACACAAACATTATTTCACCCAGCCATGTTAAAAAAAACAAAACGAACAAAAATTCTAGTATAACATTCACTTTAAATAGATGTTTCAGTTTGATTTATTATAATTACCTAAAAAGCAAATCACACATACATTTTCTACAACATATATCAAGAAGGAACCTATGGCAGCAAGTGGAGCCAACGACCATCGAAGTGGCCATAAAATGGATATGCAGAGAAGAAAAGTTACCTTTGATGCAAGGTTGTCCACTAAAGCAATCATCGAATTCTTAAACAAGGTGGCAGCGGTCAGAGGTCGCTTGGTCACCTCCGAAATACTCAGTTTGCCTTCGGGCCACATATTCTTCAGCACAGGATTGGAACTGAGAGGCACAGGAAGAGCAATGTGAGCATTACATCAAATACAGTGACGGGAAGCTGTTCCGTTAGACTGTGCTCTGGGAGTCCCACGGGGACGGCAGCCTGAACTCACAAGGCCTAACTTCCAGAAAACTATGCTGAGAAAGTGTAGCAGCAGATAGCATACCACAGACGGAGAAGATGCGCCCAAACTATCCAACCTGTAAAAAATTCTTGGGGCTGGCTCAGTCAGTAGAGTGTGTGACTCTTGGTGTCGGGGTCGTGAGTTTGAGCCCCAGGCTGGGTATAGAGATGACTTAAATAAATAAATGGAAAGGAAATGCTTTAAACTTCTTTAAAGTGACATCTAGGGTCCTCAAATGGTTAACATGGCTCTTACAATACATACGTAAAGTCAAAAGTTCTGGTGGTACTTAGAAGGAGGAGGACAAGCCACCAGTAAAAAAACAATGCTCAATGGCGCAGCAGAAAACATGGACGTGAAAGCATCTTCTCATTGGGAGAAAGATTCCCACAGAATAGGTAACTCGACAAAAATCCAGCTCTTCCGAACACGACAGGTACAAATAATAACCGTTTCTACACCACCTTCTAGTAAACCCCGTCCTGCAGCTGAATTTCTGCACTCCGTTATGGGCAGTTACGATATTTTATTGCTGTGACATGTTGCCATCCGATTCCCACAGTATACTTCAGGCCAGGGTCGATGCTAAGTATTCTATAAAAATCATTATCTGGCTCTGTGGAGATACCTTCAAAAACAATGTGTGGTGGTCTCAACTCTGGTTTTCTTCCTGTTTCATTCCGGGTGCCTTTGATTTTAAAGTAATTGGAACTCGAAATGCTGCTTGTGTCCTGGAAAGTTCTTTCTCTCCTTGTATTTGCGTACAGCTGACACACGACGTTACACTAGTTTCAGGTGGTACAACACAGGGAGTCCACATCGCTAGATGTCAGGCAGTGCTCACCACAGGTGTGGCTGTCATCTGTCACCCTACAACGCTATTTGTCAGAAATCTTTTTTTTTTTTTTAATTAGGGGCAGAGAAGAGAGAGAAGGGACTCAGCAAGGACTTTCTCTTCTGTGTTTACTACTGCCATCATTTTGCCCAATTTTTTTTTCCCTGGTGTAAAACTGAGGAAACTGCCAAGTGGTTCCCCAAATACCTAGTAAACTTCTGCACACAGAGGCTCAAAATAATAGCTGTGAAATGCTGGAATAAGTGACAAGAGAGCAAAAAGGATAAATGGTGGGCTGAAGACTGACTGGGTCTGTGAATGAAAACAGAGCAGTGCTCCCTGCCCCCACCACTGCGAGCGAGCTGTGCCGACTACCATCAAAAGTGGCGGTAAACTGGGGCGCGTGGGTGGCTCAGTCGTTAAGTGTCTGCCTTCAGCTCAGGTCATGATCCCAGGGTCCTGGGATTGAGCCCCGCATTGGGCTCCCTGCTAGGCGGGAAGCCTGCTTCTCCCTCTCCCACTCCCCCTGCTTGTGTTCCCTCTCTTGCTGTGTCTCTCTCTGTCAAATAAATAAAATCTTAAAAAAAAAAAAAAAAGAAAGAAAGTAAGTGGTGGTAAATTAACAATGATCTGTGTGTGGCTCAGGGACCCCGTTTTACTCCTTTCTGGTCCTAGTCCCTGATTTTCCAATGAGGCACCTATCAGTAAAAATGACCACATAAAGGTCTATTGTTTCTCCTTAAATTTTCCATTCTAATCTATAGCCGAGAGAGAATTTAAGGCAACGGTTCTCAACCCTTAGTGTGGAGGAAGCCTGGATGTCTTCCTAACACTTTCTGGAATAGAATTTCCAGAAAGTAGAACGTGTGTACTTTTGAAAATTCTGGTGCAGACCAAAGACTGAAGATTGCAGACTTTGGATCTATGCAGTTTCTACCCCAAGTTCCACCTTACTCACTGTTGGCCATATTTAGATTCTTTCCATATTTTACATTATAAATGGAGGGAGAGGGGAAGGTTGGAAATGAAGGAAATAAGATATTATCATAAAATAGTAGAACTGATACATAATGAATCAAAACAGACACATACGATCATTCTAAAGAGAATGAACTTTGGGGCCAGTATATCATGCATGTAATATTAACAAAATAGTTTGCAAACATTTAAACCCAGTAGGTTTAATAGATAAGACAATTTATCTGACTTAGTAGTGAGGTAGTAAAGAGTAAAGTCTATGTATCTGGCATGCCACCTACTCTCTCCCTTCCTCTTTCCATTACACACACACACGCACATAAATATGCATGTGCACACATATCTGCAAGTATACTCTCAAGGTCTACAGAACTAGAGATGCAAGGATTACTCTTTGAATATATACAGAGAAAGGATGGGAACTTGGGGAGGTTGTTTAGCCACGGAAGCATCAAGAAGTGTCCAGAGGCAAGGGAAGCACATCCCAACACATCTAGGAGGATGGTTTAGCCAAAATAAATCCAAGACTTCCCCGTTCCACTGGCAAGACCTTTCCTATTATGCAGATATATACAAAAAGTTGCAGTCAACAGACCTTTGCAAGACCATCCCTGCTAGCTGAAACAGATTCATCTGAGCCATGATGCCTTTAATTGTTGGATTTACCCAAGTCCCTTTGTTCTACTTCCATGCTTACCAAGCAACTAAGCACTCTGGATTCTATGGGTAATATTTTTCACTGTCAATTAATAAACTAGAATTCTTGCTGCTATGTGACTTCCCAAGCAGGTTTTCCAGTAGGGGAGAACAGCCTGTCATAGCAGTACAAATATTCCATTCCATGTGATGGTCAGATTTTTCCCTGGAAATAAATCCCCACGAGGCTTTGTTTCTACACTGGTCCTGTGAGCTTGGGAATTACGCGAGTCCACCACTAAGAGGAGGAGCTACTCTCACGGAGCTGGACCTATAGACCATAATACATTCACAAAGGTAATGAATGCCACCTTCTGTAGCCTCCTGGTACACAGCCTGGCTGCCTTCCCCTGGCAACACACGCTGACATTGCCACTGGCCAACTGAAGCCGTTTTTCCAATTTGAATTTTGACATTACCCTACACAGAGCAATGCCAGACTCTGTCATTTGTCCCTCAAAGTGGGTGCATCTTACCTGAAAGTTCAAGCATTGCAACTTCTTTCTGAAAGCCCTTTTCCCCGTGACCAATCCTTACTTGGAGCCCCTCTTGTTCCCATATAACCTTCTGGTGCTGAGAGCTCCATCACTGTCCTTGGTGCCTTCGACATCCACACAGATGAACCACTTAGTAGTAAACCTTCTTGAAAGAACTGTTTTAACACTGTATCTCCCTCATTATCCATATTCTCTGGAGCCCACTTCAATCAGACATTCGTTTTCACGACTCTACTGAGATCAGTGTTGTCAACAGTCCCACTGGCAGGTCAGCAAATCCCATGGTTAATCTTGGTTCTCACCTTACTTTGCTTTTGACAGTATTTGACACAGTTTATAATTGTTTTCTTCTTTTTTTAAAATTTTGATTTTACTTTTTATTTTTTTTAAAGATTTTGTTTATTCACTTGACAGAGAGAGAGAGACAGCGAGAGAGGGAACACAAGCAGGGGGAGTGGGAGAGGGAGAAGCAGGCTTCCCACTGAGCAGGAAGCCCGAGGCAGAGCTCCATCCCAGGACCCTGGGATCATGACCTGAGCCGAAGGCAGACGCTTAACAACTGAGCCACCCAGGCGCCCCTATAATTGTTTTCTTCTTAAAGCACTTTTTTCTTGGCTTGGCCTCTGTGACACCAGATTTCTGGCTTTCTTCCTACCTCACTGGCAGCCCTGTCTCCTTTGCTAGTTGCTTCTTTCTTGCTTGAATCTGAATGCTGGAGAGTCTGAGGAATGAGTCTTTTTTACCTCTTCTCTTATATTTGTCTAAGATCACCCTTGTTCATCTCATCTAGTTTTATGGCTTTAAATACTGTGAATAGACTGATGACCATGAATTTTGTATCTCTAGTCCCTCCTTTACCCAGAGTTCCAGATGTGTACCCACAATTGTCTACTTGGCATTTCCAGTGGTGTGTCCAATATAACATAACATATCCAAAACAAAACGCCCCATCTCCCCCACCCAATTAGCCCCTCCCGTTGTCTTCCCCACTTCAAGCATCCCTTCCCCACTGCTCGGACTTCATCTTAGATTTCCATTTTTCTCTCATGCCGTACATCCTACCCATCAGCAAATCTTGTTGGCTCCAGTTTCAAAATACCACTCACTCTGACCACATTTCATTATCTCTGTTACTACCATCTGGATTACTAGTCTCTTGTTTGGTCTCCTCACTTCTACTCTTGCCCTTGTAAAACACAAAACAGTGTGTGTTTTACACAGTAGCCCTAGTGAGTTCTTTAAAATATAAATCACATCATATCATAAATTCCAATGGCTTCTCTTCACACTTCATCCTTACTTTGGCTCACGGACTCTTCAGGATCCACGCCTGCTGACCTCCCTAAATTCATTCCCTATGACCCGACCCTCCCCACCCCTCACCCTGCTTTTAGCCACACTAGCCTTCTTGCTGTTCTCAAGACACCCGTGCTGCTCACTCCCACCCTGGCGCCTTGGCACTGGCTGTTCTCTCTGCCTGGAATGCTCTCCCCTCAATGTGTTCATGGCTCACTCCCTCACTTCATTCAGGTCTCTGCTCAAAAGTCCCCTCTTTTAAGAAGACTTTCCTGACCACCCTTCTCTATGATGCCTCCTTGTCTGTACTCTTCAATCTCCTACCTACTTTATTTTTCTTCACAGCACCTGTCACTACTGGAAAGTGACTTGTTTTCTTATTAACTGCCATCTCCACTGGAAGAGCAGATCCATGAGAGCAGGAACTTTGCCTAAAGAGTTTTCACCACTGCATTTTGGGGCACAGAAGAATGTATGGTTCCCACGTGTTCAACACATTTCTGATGATCTCTTGGCCAACTGAGTAGACGTGGTAAGTGTGTGACTACATTCCTCTCATCCAAAAGAAGAAACTGGCTGAGAAGCTCTTCTTTACGGGCCTCTTTCCAAAGCATTCATACTGGGTTTGAACTTGCTATCCTTTGTCTGGAGTTTTTTTCACCACATCTTTTCCACATTTTCTTGGACTGTGGAAAGGTTCTGTCCACTGAGGATCTGTCAACACTAGATGCCGCTCTGATATTAAGAGTGGTCTCTTAGTTGGAGGCAAAGACTCTACAGTGGGAATCTGCATGCGTAAAACGTTTATCCACCCCCGAAGCCCCTGGCCTCCCCTGGGGACACTGGCAGGGGTGCCAGAAGGACGGCATTAGTGAATAGAGAAACCGCGGCAACCCAAGGGAAATCAAGGAAAGTCGTATTAGTAGCAAGTCCCTGTCCTAAATTTGTGAACTGTATAATCATAAATATATTATTTCATTCATTCATTATGATCACACAGAACTAGAAAATTTGCCAGAAGTTCTTAAAATTGCCACATAAAAGTAATCAAGTGCATGCATATTATGCAATAAAAGTTTAATGGAAAGATAATTAATAAAATTTCAATCCTACCTGTTGTACAGGAGGCGCTTGAAATCTTGGAATAAAGTGTCTTTATTTTTGTCAATAAATCCAATGACTGAATAGCTAGTAGAGAAAAAAAAAACCCACAGAAAACATGCATTATTCACCAAGCAAGAGCCACATTTAAGTTTTTCGACAAGTCTACAAGCCTTTCCACTGATAATTATGCCATCAATCATCTGTAGAGCTAATATTGTCCACTTTGTTCTGGTTAAAGAATATCAAATTTACCTACTAAACAGAGGGGAATGTTGTTTCTATTCCTCAAAAGGAGAACAAACATCAGTACCGTCACTATGATTAAGACCGTCATTTTCTACCAGTTTACTGCTTACCTCAAGAAGATGACTGTTAAAAAGATAGCTGTGTTTCTCACCCAGCACTCCTAAGATAAAAGCAAAACTGCAACATACAGGAACTAACAGTCTCTTCCTTAAGGAGGTCAAGTGACTTGCCTAAGGTTCCCTCAGTGTGTTCAGGGTGGGATAAAAGAATCCAAGAAGAACTGCAAAGGATGGTAAGATTTGGATAAGCAGAGGAGAAAGAGGAAGAGAGATCACACAGGGAAACAGATCAAATGAAGGGAGAGGAGCAGGCACATGCATGGAGTATGTGAGAGAAAACAAGGAGGCCAGCATTCATGGTCTGGAGGAGGGAGAGAAGTGAGGTCAGGAGAAGCTACATTTGCAGTTGGGATGAAAGAGGGATGGGAGCTGCTCTGTTGCAGCCATGGCCGTGGACTCCAGGGGGAGCAAGTGCACTGCTGGGGGCACACAAGTGATGGAGGGTCAGGGTGACTAGGACAGAGGCTCAGAGGCCGTGCAAACAGCAACTCTAGATGCACCTGCTCCCGACAGCTCGACTTTCTTGCCTACTGTATTTTCTTCCTTGACAATAATCACATCGATGTAGATAATTCTCAGATGTTTTACCCTGACCCCTCACCGATGTGCCAGCCTCACATATTTAATTCTCTGAGAAGGTTCCTTCAGGCTGTGGTGCCCAGAGGAGCTTCAAGGTCACCAGGTCCCAAATTCCTTCCTTGCCTCCCACATCCTAGATCTGTTTCCTAAGACCTTCAAGTCACTTTTGACTGAAACCTTGAAGCCACCTGACTCTTAATCTTTTGTCTAACCTAGAACGTTCAAACTGCAAAGTCCTTATTTTGGCCTCTCAGACTCATTATGATTTGATCTCAATCTACTTTTCCAGGCATTTCCACTTCTCTAATGCTACAAAAAGGACACACTCCACTTAAATGGACCTAGTTACTATTTCCTGAATATTTCTAGCACCCTTCCCACTTCTCCCTTTAAAAATAATTCCTAGCATCTAAGGACTAGCATCAGCCTTCCTGGGCTTCTCACAGAAGTATTACATCATGTAATTATTCTAAATTCTGGCAATACTGTTATTAGTTGTATGGCGATTATTTTAGACCATCTTTTAAATGTACTGATGTATGCATGTAAGTGTGTATATATTATGTGTATGCACATTTCTGAGTAGAAATAAACACACACACACAGCCATATAGGTATGTATGTGATCTTACATGGAAGGCTCTTTGTGGGAGGAGACCACACCTTGTAAAACATTGTGCACACAGCATATATGCAGTAAGAATCTAGAAAAGGACTGAAGGGCTGAAGGAGAGAAGGGGAAGTCTGAGGCACTGAATATCCCTCAGAAGGGTTAAGTCAGCATTCTGGACTAGGAGTCTGGAAACCAGTTATTGGCTCAGCTACTCCATAAACTTGCTGTGTGGCCTTGGGTGAAAGTGTTATTATACACTCTCCTTAAGTTCTCTCCATCTAAAAAACAAAGGGGCCAGGCTAGCGGGTCTCCAAGGCCTCTGACCAGCTCTGCTTTGATGTTTCCGAACTGAATGGAAGCATCCTGTAAATGAGGCGGCCTTTTCAGCAGGAGAGTGTGCACACTGCTGCATCTCCCCTCTTCAGTGTTCTGGAACCTGGGAATGGGACCAGAACAAGTGGAGAATGGTGCCATTCCAGCACTAATGGCTAGTTTGACAGATGGGGTGATCATCTCGAGCCATATTATCCTATGACTCAGAGTTTTAATTTAAATCAGGAGCAGCTATTAAAATTTCTCCAAATGTCTTTTCAGCATTTGTAGAGATGACCATTTGCCTTTTTGTTGTTGTTGTTGTTATGTAATCTCTTTCTGTAACGGGTTATGATGAAGAGAGCTCCTAATGTAAAAAATGAGGAGGAAGGAAAAGAGGAAACTAAAGAATAATCAGGTAAGAAGCAGTGTTCAGTGGACAAAGCATCCTAAGTGTAGCAGGCTGAAAAATGCGCTTCCCCGACCCGAAAGACATCCATGTCAAATTCCCCAGCCCTAGTGAGTGTGATCTTCTTATGACAAAAGGTGTGATTACGTTAAGGATCTTGAGAGGAGAAGCTGATCCTGTATTACCCAGGTGGGCCCTAAATGTCACCACAATTGTAGTTTAAAGACAGAGGCAGGGCTGCCTGCTGGCTCAGTTGGTCCGACTCTTGATCTCAGCTCAGGTCTTGATCTCAGGGTTGTGAGTTCAAGGCCTGCGCTGGGCTCCATGCTAGGTGTGGAGCCTACTTTAAAAAAAAAAAAAAGATCGAGGCAGAGGGAGTTTTAACACAGACACACCAAGAAGGAGGCAACAGTGTGACCACATAGGCAGAGATAGGAGAGATGTAGCCACAAGCCAAGCAATGCCTGCAGCCACCAGAAGCTGACAGAGGAGAGGAACAGTCCTCCTCCAGCGTGTGGCCCTGAGCCACCTAAAGTTTGGACTTTTGGCCTCCAGAACTGGGAAGGCAAACATTTTGCTCATGTTAAGCCACCAATTTGTTATAGCAGCCCTAGGGGACTCAGATACTAAAGTAGTTATATTATCTTATCAATTTCTACTTTTCTTATATTGGGACTAGAAAATGTGGCTTGTGAGAATTTTACCTTTTCAACTGACATTCGGAAAATAATATGGCAAAACTAGTTTCTGCTTATGTAGTTACCCAACTGCTTGTAGTTCTTCACAAGCGATGGTGGCTCTTGGCTCTTGGCTCTGGGCCCAGTTCTTCTGCTTGGAATGCCCTCCCTTCGCAATTCTTTCCCCTGACTAAGCCTCTTTTACTTTGATGACTCAGCTTAGATGTCACTTCCCACCAAAACCTCTCTATACTCCTCACCCTGGCATGATTATCCCTCCTCAGTGTTTCCATAAGGCCTCATGCATCTCTAGTTTGACCCCTACCATTCTTCGTTATAGTGACTTTTCATGTATCTGCTTGTGTCTACCACTGAACTGTTAGCTTCTTCAGAAAAAGGCCCATCTTATCCATCTTTCTCTCCTCGTTAACATTCTCCCATGATTTATTTATCCATCAGCTGATCTGACTGAATGCCAACTATGCCAGGGGCTGTGTGCATGGCTGCTGCCGTGTGTGTTCAAGAAAAGTTTGAAAAGCAAGAAATGAATGAAGCTAAGCCAATATTTTTTTTAAGTGAGGAGATAAAACTATATTACCCTATGAAATGACTAAAAAACACAAATGAATAGGAAAACAGTTTTTATTTCCCCTGGTTCTATTTTCTGAAGTGAAGCTGCATGCAAGTCATCGTGTTAGGTACCAAAGTAAGATACTCACACTACATCACCTGCGTAATGTCGAATTCGAAAATCTCGATCAAACTCCAGAATTTTGTCTGAGGCGCAGATCTAAGAAATCAATAAGGAGATGATTTTGAAAACAGATTATTTTCACTTTCCTAAAAATATACTCCAATGTCACGTAAGATGATGACAGCGTCACAAATCTTGATACCATTATGAATGAAATGGCCCTGTGTGGGGCTTATGTGGTAAAGCCTGCGAGCTTTCACCGGAAGTCCACACGGCTGGACTTCATTTCCCAGCCACCCTGGCAGCTGGATATGGCCAAGTGACCAGGTGCTCGACAGCTGACGGTGAGGGGAAAGGAAGTGTGTTTGTGTCCGGCCAAAGCTGGTAAGAAGTGGGTGACCCTCTCCTCCCACTAGCTGGATGCAGAGAAGGACAGCAGCAAGGGGATGGACGAGCCGGAAGACGGAAGAAGTCCGGGTCCCTGGGACAGGAACAGACTTCTGTTGTCTCTGACGCTGAAAGTCTGGCTGCTGCCCTAAGTGGCCCAGCCTACCCTGACTGATACAGTCTCTTTCTGCTCCAAGCTCCACTTACGGAGCACCACACCGAGGGCTTGCTGTCTGCTGGGCATGTACATCTCATGCAGTCCTCACAACTGAGATATAAAGTAAGTATTAGGAGCTCTCTTTTACATACAAGGAATCTAAGGGTCAGAGAGATCAGGTAATTGGCCCAAGTCCATAGCTCGTAGGTGGTCGTTCTGGGAAGGATTCTTGGGACCAGATGTAATGTCTGCTCTCCTATGTACACAATGGCCTGGCTTACTTGTCTTTTGCTGAGCTGGGAGTCAAGTTCAGGGCTATCATTTCAAAGAAGGTCAACTTCCTGCAGCTATTTCTTACTGAAGAGGAAGAGTTTATGGGAATGGTGGTGGTCTCCACAGTTTCCTACAATTTTCCTTGCTACAGTAGTGCCCAGACTCCTTTGTCTGCCCTGTGAAAGATCACGCAGTATCCTACAGGTTCTAAAGCAGACATCTAAGAATCCATAAAGCACTGAGTGCAGTTACGCACAAAAACTTAAGTTGCACTGTTAGCTAACAAACAACCCCAACCAGGATGGTGGCTTCTGCATGATAACTGGACTAGTAAAGGAATAGTTAGTTTATTAATCAGAAAAGTGAACAATTACAGTAAATTAGAGTCAGACTTCCAAGGTTCAAATCTTGGCTCTACCATCTACTTGCTCTCTGTCCTTAAATAGTTATTTATCCTAGACAGTTTTCTGAAGCTTAAATGAACCACAGAGATCAAAGTATATAACATACACAGAGATCTCCAAAAAATGGAATCCGTCTTTCCTTCTCTCTCTCTTGTTAACCATTTTACAAAACCCTTTCATTTATAAAACTCCTCGTGGAAAAGGACCCAGGAGATGCCCACGCTAATTGAATATTCTTACATTTGGATACTGCAAAGTCTCAAGTGATCTGAACACAGAAGGTTTTAGATTTTTCTTTACATTTTAAAAATAATAACTTTTGTATATCATTTAACTTTGTATGTTCACAATACTTTAAATAGTAATTTCGTGGTTTACTGGATCATTTGCCTATCTCTCCATGATAACTTTAATGTATAAGAAACCATTTAGCCCCTAAATAAATACAAGGCAGAAACCTCTTATTTAACATGCCAGTAACTCGAGCTAATCTGCAACCAACAGCAAATGATAACACCTGGCGTAATATACAGGATAACAGCATTATTTAACAAAAAGATTCATAGTGATGAAAATATCCTGACAGCTTGGTTATTTCATTTCTTTCCTTCGTCAGGGCAATAATCCCAGAAATGAACACACTTTAAAAGTCCCCATCTCAGGGGGGACTTCTTCCAGCATCACCCCCCCACCACCTTGTCAGACAAGGGGTGGGCAGGTAGTGATGCTGGAAAAAAGAGCCACCTAGCTGGAGAGTCAGAGAAACCTGGGTTTCCACATTTAAAGAAAAAAAGAAAGAAAGAAAGAAAATTCCTGGGGCGCCTAGGTAGCTCAGTCGGTTGGGCGTCCAATTCTTGATTTGAGACTGAGCCCAGCGCTGCTCTCTATGCTCAGCAGAGAGTCTGCTTGTCCCTCTCCTTCTGTTCCACCCCCCGCCCACTCACTCATTCTCTCTCTCTCAAATAAAGAAATAAAATCTAAAAAAAAGAGAATTCCTGTCTTCTCAGATAAATCATTATTTTGCAATTTCTTATCAAATCAGTGGCAACTGCTTAAAAGTACTATGTACAGTGGCTACCTCAAGAATGAAACTCTATTTCAAAATATTTGGTGGACAAATTTAAGTCAGGTGTATAAATGGCCAAGGTGAATCAAAATGAGGTGATTTATCATGAGATTCACAGTTATTTATTTAAATGAAGTGGGGCCCTGCGTGTTTTAGTTTAAAATTCAATATTCCATAAGATGTATTTGGTATGATCGTGACCAAATTCAATTCAATTTTACAAACACTGATTATCTACCATCTGGTAGGCAAGATGTTAGGTGAGTCTCCAAAACCTGGGTTAGGATTATAAAGGACATAGATAACCCATCCCTAGAAGACGGGACATCTGCCCATGTAATAATACCATCTTACAACAGATCACTCTAAATGGGGTAGGATGCTTCTAACTTGGCTCACTGCTCTGTCCCCAGCACCCAGAATTATGCCTGGGAAATGACAGGCACTTACTAAGCACTTGTGTTATACATGGGAAACGACTGAAGAATACCTCTGACCAGAACCCTAATGTCAAAGGTCAGACCATAGTATCTGACAGCTGAGTGACTTGTAGTAGGGATCCAAGTCAATCCTCAGTAACAGACCAAGGAGCATCTCTTAGAAATAAACTGGCCTAAAATAAATATCAGCCAGTAGTCTATTTCTTGATGATTTGTGCTTTATCTATCTGTTCTGATTACATAATTTCAAAGGGGACAAAGTTAGAAAATAGACTTATTCGTGCTAAAAAAAATTGGCAGTGTGTCATAGATTTACATGAAAATATGGAGGAGCAGAAATGTTTGCTCCTTTCTTTATGGAAGTAACAGAGCATGGGGCCTGTTTCTCCTTCAGCTTATGGTTGCTGGACAAGCTGGTATTGTAGGGAACATCCAAGGATGATGGTGTGCCCCTCCTAGGGCAAATACTAATGACAAACATACTCTATGCAAAGCACAGCACAAAGGTTTGACGACCACAACTGCCACCACTTATTACAGAAATGTGATCTGTTTAATAACATTTTTAGAATGTGGCAAATGGGGAGTTAAAAGGATACCCATTCGTTTAGGGGAATGAGTTTCCTTGTGATGGGGAGAATTACAGCTAGAACTTCTCTATTCTCAAGAAAGTCACATAGTCTCGGGCACCAGGGTGGCTCAGTCGTTAAGCATCTGCCTTCGGCTCAGGTCATGATCCCAGGGTCCTGGGATCGAGCCCTGCATTGGGCTCTCTGTTCTGCGGGAAGCCTGCTTCTCCCTCTTACTCCCCCTGCTTGTGTTCCTGCTCTCGCTATCTCTCTGTCAAATAAATAAATAAAATCCTTAAAAAAAAAAAAAAGTCACATAATCTGAAGAACTGTGGCAGAGGACACATACTACATTTTATAACCAATTACAGTAAAAAGTCAAGGACAAAAGCTGTTTTCAGTGCCAGAATTATCAGATGCAGGAGCAAAATTCTAGCACATGAACAAGGCCTCTGTACCTATTGGTTATAAATGACATCATGCTTTCTAAAATCATGTTCATTTTTCCTATTTCTAGCAAATTGAATAGTCTGGAGCTCCCTCTCCTGGATATTATGATTTTTATCCATCTTGTCATCTCATAAACCAGAGAGGCAGAATTTATTTCTAAGCAGTAAGTCTCTTAATGGATGTTTATGGCCTTTCTTGCTTAGTTGAGTGGACATTCTTTTAACCCAACAATTAAGACCATTTAATTCTGTCAAACAATGGGGAAAATCTTACAGATCGAAAGGAGAGGAAGTTCTCATAAAACACATTACCTTTCGGCTGGAAAAATGGCCATGTTTGCCCAGTTTACTGTTAAGTGCTTCGAGGAACATTTCGTCAGTGACTTTGCCAACGTTCATGCAGGCATCGTCCAGGATTGCAATGATCCCCTTGTGCTGCTGCTCCACAAGGTCCACGATGATCTGATTGTTGAAGTAATCGATCTGCAGGACACAGCAGGGAGGCGGTTCCAGAGGGAACAGACGCCAGCACAGGCAAGACACTGATGCCTGCGTGTGTTTCAGGAGCTCAAGGAAAGTTATCTTGAGGGGGAAGTATGTCAAGAGCATTAATGAGGCCTAATGCTAAAAGGGCACATGTTCTATCAGAGCTTTATTTTTTAGCTTCTTTGTTGACTTTATATCATGAAACACTTTGTGTTACGTGGGTGCAGCTCAAGGCAAAAATTGTAAAGGAGGCAGCATTTCTCCCATCACTAACTTTTGTTTTAATCCCGCATCTAACCCCACTGCTTCATACTCTCAATCCCCCAATCTGTTTGCCATTTAATCACAAGACCCACACTCCATGAAGTACCAACAAATAACATTAAAGTATTATTCAATTCATAACTTGATGAGGTTAAGGTATCACACAGAACTCAAAAATTTCTAGTTCTATGGCCTTGGAGGACTAAAACCCAAAAGAGAGTCTTCTCCAGCTTTCCCCAAGTGAAAAAAATCACATAGACGTCTAACAGACTTTTGATGTTTCTCTGGGGAAAATATAAAAAATTTAATTCTGAGATGAAAGTATCTGTAAAAGATAAGGATAAACTTTTTGTTTACTTTTGTGAGCTGAATAAAGTTCTAAATAACAGCTGTTTTTTTAGCAACTTCAATATACGCAAAGTTTATCCTAAATTCCTCGTCTATACCCATTGATTCGGATAGTGCGCGGCATCCATCCCAGCATGCACACTGGCCTTACGCAGGCTAGCTGTGTACCGCTTGAAGGTGGGCAGTCTATTATCACACAGTTTAGTTCTGTGTGTTGATGTGTCCCCCTCATTTAGGAGGTACCTAAACTTGAGTGTTGTCTCCATCATCTACTGTAAGATCTATATGCTCATAATGGACTATTTCAGTCTCTCATGGGTTCTGCTCTATTTAAAGTCCAAGGACTCATGCCAGTTATCTGTCTATGGGTTTCAGCTCCTCCCCTCCTCTTCCAAGTTCTCTACCGTATCCATGGATTGACGGTCTACAGACAAGGTGGCTTCTGCTTCCTTTTTTATACTTTACTGGTCTATCTGTATCAGTGAGTCTCAAGAGGATGACAGCCCCCGCCGCCAGGGTCATTTGGCATTGTCTGAACACATTTTTGAAGGTCATGACTACATGACCCAGTGGGAAGAGGCCACTACAACATTGTAAAATGCACAGGACAGCCCCACAACAAAGACTTATCTGGTCCAAAACATCAGTAGTACCGAGGTGGAGAAACCCTGGTCTAAATAGTACATTTGGGGTGGACACGTATTACATTTCCTAATTAGGGAGAAAAGTTCTCTCCATCTTTCGAAAAAATATCCTTACTCTTCTCAAAAAGCAGTTATTCTTATATTAAATATTAGCTGAAGTTTTAGACTTTGGGAGTATGGAATTAAAGATTAATTCTTTTGTCCCAGGGACAAAAGAATTAAGTCCTCTAAAGAACCAGTTGTACAACTAATGAGTCTTGGCTAAAGAGTTCAGTTTGTAAGTTTAACGTTACTTCAAACATTGCTTCAAGTCACGGCTTCCAAACCAGCTTTCTCCAGCAATCTCGATTCCCAGGAGGCTTCTTAAGAGACTACAGGGGGCGGGAGGAGATGTGATGAGATAGCTCAGGGGCAGAGAGGTCTGGGCCTCCCATTCCCATCCCAGATGGAGCAGCTGTGTGCCCAACAGTCCAGTTCTCAAAAGCTAAAAAATGACTTGTAAACTACTGCACCAAAAGCCTATAAAGGTGAGTTAATTAGGGAGACAACTAAGCCTTAGGAACCTCCTGACAGAAGTCCACATACCACCTATGAAACAGACTGGGAGAAAAACACTGATCCTGAAACGAGCCAAGACTCCAGATCTAACAACCAGGGGCATACACGGAACAGAGACAGTCTGGATGACACCTCGGGAATCCGATGAGCAAAATCCAGACTGTGGCAAGCTCAACAGAACAAATGACTCATCCTCTTCATCGGGAGACTGTGAGGGAAAAAAAGAGATGGAGGAGAAAATCTATAGATACGTGAGCGTCCTATCAACCAGCCACAATGTAAGAACCTTGCTTGGATCCAAATTCAAACAACTATAAAAACAGACAAAAAAAACCCTGTAAGACGACTGAGGAAATGTGAACATGACTGGATATTTGATGATATTAAGGAATTACTGTTACATTTCTTAGGTGTAATAATGATACTGTGGTCATGGTATTTGTAAAAGTCTTTATGTTTTAGATAAGTACACAGGGCTATTTATAGGTGAAACAATATGATGTCTGAGATTTGCTTCAAAATAATCTGGGGGGTCAGGTGGGTGGGTGGGTCAGTGGGTCCAGATGACACAAGACTGGCAATCCACTGATAACTGTCAGAGCTGGTGACAGGTACACGGAGTTTATCATATCACAATCTCTGCTCTTATGTTTGCTTGAAATTTTCCATAATAAAAAACATTTTTAAAAATCAATCACTATGTTCAGAAGTTGAGTTTTTTAAAGGAAATAATCGCCCAGAATAGAGATTCTAATTTGGAAGGACCTGGCATGTAGTCGGTATAGTAACAATTACCTGCGACCTAGCCTTTTGTCCCCTCTAGGACATGTATTTCTTGGTTTATTTTGCTAAAGATTTTTGCATTTTTAGGGTGGTTGCTCCTTTTTCAGATGTTTGGGATAGCCTACTGCAGTTGTTGACTTTCCTCCTTATCAACTATGCCTGTGGAATTTGATATCCTGATTTTTAAAGGACATTTTTGACCAGTATCTCTGAATCACCTGTGAATAACAAGTTTTATGATCAAATTTGCTATAGAAAATCTAAGCTTCAGTTGTAATTGTGTATTAACTTGTATAACAGATCCATTCTAAGAAGGCTGCATCTAAAGTTAATTGAATTACATCTTAAATGTGCTATGAGAGTTCACTGTTTAAATCAGAATGATAGGTAATTCTACTACAAAGTAATAATATAACTTTTGGTTCATTTGTGAAACAGTAAAATTTACACTAATATACTTGAAAAAATTTTTTATGGTATTGTGAGGTTTAACACATGCTGGAAGGCAAAGATGCAATTTGAGGCAGGACAGCTACTAATTATACCACTGTCTCCCTTTCTGAATGAGAGGAGAGAGAAAGTAGGAAGGTGGGAAGAAATATAAAAGTAATTTACATACAGTATATCAAAGAAGCTTTAATACTGACTTTATTGTGTGTTCTATTTGCCAGGAGGATAAACACAGTTTTATAAACACAGAAATGTGTGGAAACTCAGAAGCTTTTGCATTTCTCAAGTCTGTCCTCAAAATTGTTTAAAAATACAAATTTAAAAGAAAACATTACTAGGTCTCAACCCGTCACAAGCAGGAGGTCAAATGGTAAGGAACAAGAGAGCCAACCAAGTCATGCTTTTCAGCGGTGGTGTCTGGGGCTTGTGCCCCAAGGGCAGTCCCACTTTCTGGCCCGCCCTCTTCAGACCTTTGACAACTGTCAGTGTTCATAAAGGGCCATGAGAAGGTGATAACACGTATGACACGAAGGATAGCAGACGGAAGTAAACGTGAATGTTTTCACGCCTGAGTTTTGGAGAATGTAAACCATAATAACCGAAGATAGTAACAGTGCCACTTAGACTGCAAAGTAGAGGAGGAAAAAAAAAAAAAAGGAGAGATAAGAGGAGAAAGAGGACGGCAAGAGAATAAACTAAATTTGGAAGCAAAGCCCAATCGACTTAAGGCAAAAGTTGCTGCTCCGAGTAACCTCCGCCTGGCGCTAAACTCTACTAGACAGATACGAGCCAGACAACCCAGGTGGCATCAGCAATCAAGTGTGAGGGCTATAACTCAGCATTTCTGGGCACCAACAAGGCAGTCCGTCAAATGAGAGACATTCCACCCATCAACCCTGAAGATGACCTGTAATTACGTATCCCCAAAAGGAAAGACAATGTTCGGATGTTTCGTGGGCCCGAGAAAACTGCAACAGAACAGCTAACATGAAAAGATCTGACAGTGTCGACGCTACGTGCAACATGGGAAGCTACTTTCCAGAGGCGCGCACTCACGTGCTCCCAGGGGATGCCCTCCCGCTGGTACTCCTCCTGTTCTTGCTTCAGAACCAGCTGAATGAAGAGCTGCTGCAGTTTCTCGTTGCAGTAGTTGATGCAGAACTGTTCAAAGCTGTGAGAAAAGGAATCAGGTAGGTTCAGAGAGACGAAAAAATAAACACTATAGAGTTTTGAGCATCTTATTCCAGTTTACCTGTTGTTGTCAAAGATTTCAAAGCCATAGATATCCAAGACACCGATAACGGTGTTTTTCCCATGGACTGTGGTGTCATAGTTCTTGACCTCAATAATATCATTGATTCGAGTAACAATCCAACCAAAAAGGCGTTCGTATATTGCCTGTGAGGAGAACAACATCATTCATTCTTATCCATTTGGGATGGCGTCTTCTGTTTAGATCTGTGATAAGTTTTAAATTCTTAGATACTTTCTCCTTAACACTTAACATAGCTGTTATTACTCTAAACAGAAAAATTAGAAATGTAGATCATCTGTTAAAAACAAACAAACAAACTACATGATGTAGGTAACACTCCAGTAAATGGTTTGGATTTTTAGGATTATTATCGGTCACTATGGTATTCCAAAACCACTCCCAGGTATGTTTCTGTGCTCAGCTCTATCAATAATGCGCCTTCTCCCTCTTAGAAGTCGCTTCAGAGGGGCAGAGCAAGATGGCAGAGGAGTAGGAGACCTGGATTTCATCTGGTCTCAGGAATTCAGCTGGATAGGGATCAAACCATTCTGAACACCTACAAACTCAACAGGAGATCAAAAAAAAGAATAGCAACAACTCTCTGAACAGAAAAGCGACCACTTTCTGGAAGGTACGACGTGCGGAGAAGTGAATCCGAGGTGATATTCGGGAGGATAGACAGTGGGGGAGGGGCCTCCGTTGGCCGCTTATGGCAAGTGATAGAGCGGCAGAGCACAAAATCAGAACTTTTAGAAGTCTGCTCCGCTGAGGGACGTCACTGGTGGCTAGGTGGGGGGTGGAACCCTCGTGGGACAGTGTGGTCTCAGGACCCTCAGGGTCACAGAAAGACCAGGGGTGCCTGAATGCAGCAGAGCTCCCAGTATCGGAGCGGGAAGCCGGCTGCAGAGACGGAGCCGAGGCGCGGACTCTCAGCTCGGGGTTGCCATAAACCATGATCCGCGGCACAGTCGGGCCACTGCTCCTCCAGCAGGGACCCAACAAGTAGCAGATCCGGGGATACTCACCTTCTTCCCTGGGAGGAGCGGTGCAGGAGCGCACTGCAGGGATCTGCTGGGTTTGAAGCCTCCACACCGAGTTGGGTACCAGAGATAGAACCGTGCGGTCACAGGCTGGGTGAGCATGGAGTGCGGCCGGAGACTGGGGAGATGGGAGCAACTGACTGCTTTTCTCTGGGGGTGCACTGAGGAGCGGGGCCCCGAGTTCCTGGCTCCTCTGGAGAGGAGATTGGGAGGCCACCATTTTCACTCTAGTCCTCCAAAGCCATACTGAAAGCTTGCAGGGAACAAAAGTCCCAAGAGCAAACCCGAGCAGATTACTTAGCCCAGACCGGGCAAGGGCGGGGCAATTCCGCCTCCGGCAAAGACATTTGGAAACCATGGCAACAGGCCCCTCCCCCAGAAGATCAGCAAGAACAGCCAGCCAAGACCAAGTCTACCCATCAATGAGAACAACAGAACTCCAGCGCTAGGGGAACACTGCACATAGAATTCATGGCTTTTTTACCATAATTCTGTAGTCTTTCAAAGTTAATTTTTTTTAACTGTCATTTTTTTTTTGAATTTTTCTTTTTCCCTTTTTCAACCAACATCTTATCAATCCCTTTTTTAAAAAACATTTTTATTTTTCATTTTTAGAGTCATATTCTATCCCTTCATAGTAGTTACCTGTATTTTTGGCATATATATATGTTGTTCTCTCTTTAAAATTTTGAGATAGTTTCTTCTAACAGATCAAAATATACCCTAAATCTCTAGTGTACGGTTTTTTTCTATTCCCCTGCCTGATCACATTCTCTCCCTTTTTTTTTCAAATCCTCTTTTTTTAAACTTATCAATTCCTTTTATAAAATTTTTTATAATTTCCATCTTTACAGTCATATTCCATCCCTTCATCATATCAACCCTTATTTTTGTACATATATAAGTTTTTCTTTCTTTAAAATTTTGGGAGGCACTTTCTTTTAACAGACCAAAATACACCCAAAATCTGTGTGGCACTGATCTATATACCAGCCTGATCATATTTGATCACATTCTGTTTTTGTTTTGTTTTGTTCTGTTTTTGTTTGTTTTTATATTTTTCTTTTTCTTTTTTTTTCTTTTTTCCTTTTTCTTTTTTCTCTCTTTCCCTTTCTTTTCCCACTGCTTCAGGTCTTTTCTGATTTGTTTAGAGTATATTTCCTGGGGACGTTGTTACCCTGCTATCATTTATTCTCTCATTAATCTATTCTCCTCTGCACAAAATGACAAGACAGAAAAAATCACCTCAACAAAAAGAACAAGAGGTAGTACCGACTGCCAGGGACCTACTCAATACAGACATTAGTACGATGTCGGATCTAGAGTTCAGAATCATCACTTTAAAGATACTAGCTGGGCTTGAAAAAAGCATGGAAGTTATTAGAGAAATCCTTTCTGGAGAAGTAAAAGAACTAAAATCTAACCAAGTAGAAATCAAAAAGGCTATTAATGAGGTGCAATCAAATATGGGGGTGCTAACTGCTAGGATAAATGAGGCAGAGGAGTGATATAGAAGACCAAATGATGGAAAATAAAGAAGCTGAGAAAAAGAAAGATAAACAACTACTGGATCACGAGGGCAGAATTCGAGAGATAAGCGATACCATAAGACGAAACAACATTAGAATAATTGGGATCCCAGAAGAAGAAAGAGAGAGAGGGCCAGAAGGTATACAGGAGCAAATTATAGCAGAGAACTTCCCTAATTTGGGCAAGGAAACAGGCATCAAAATCCAGGAAGCACAGAGAACCCCTCTCAAAATCAATAAAAATAGGTCAACACGTCGACATCTAATAGTAAAACTTACGAGTCTCATAGACAAAGAGAAAATCCTGAAGGCAGCTCGTGAGAAGAGATCTGTAACCTACAATGGTAGAAACATTAGATTGGCAACAGACCTATCCACAGAGACCTGGCAGGCCAGAAAGGATTGGCAGGATATATTCAGAGCACTAAATGAGAAAAATATGCAGCTGAGAATACTATATCCAGCTAGGCTGTCATTGAAAATTGAAGGAGAGATAAAAAGCTTCCAGGACAAACAAAAACTAAAGGAATTTGCAAACACAAAACCAGCCCTACAAGAAATCTTGAAAGGGGTCCTCTAAGCAAACAGAGAGCCTAAAAGCAACATAGACCAGAAAGGAACACAGACAATATACAGTAACAGTCACCTTACAGGCAATACAATGGCACTAAATTCCTATCTTTCGATAGTTACCCTGAATGTAAATGGGCTAAATGCCCCAATCAAAAGACACAAGCTATCAGATTGGATTAAAAAACAAGACCCATCGATATGCTGTCTGCAAGAGACTCACTGTAGACCCAAAGACACCCCCAGATTGAAAGTGAGGGGGTGGAAAACCGTTTACCATGCTAATGGACACCAAAAGAAAGCTGAGGTGGCAATCCTTGTATCAGACAGATTTTAGACCAAAGACTGTAATAAGAGATGAGGAAGGACACTATATCCTACTTAAAGGATCTATCCAACAAGAAGATCTAACAATTGTAAATATCTATGCCCCTAACATGGGAGCGGCCAATTATATAAGGCAATTAATAACAAAAGCAAAGAAACACATCAACAACAATACAATAATAGTGGGGGACTTTAACAACCCCCTCCCTGAAATGGACAGATCGTCTAAGCAAAAGATCAACAAGGAAATAAAGACTTTAAATGACACACTGGACCAAATGGACTTTACTGACATATTCAGAACATTCCATCCCAAAGCAACGGAATACACATTCTTCTCTAGTGCCCATGGAACATTCTCCAGAATCGATCACATCCTAGGTCATCAATCAGGTCTCAACCGGTACCAAAAGATGGGGATCATTCCCTGCTATTTTCAGACCACAATGCTTTGAAACTAGAACTCAATCACAAGAGGAAAGTCAGAAAGAACTCCAATACATGGAGGCTAAAGAGCATCCTACTAAAGAATGAATGGGTCAACCAGGAAATTAAAGAAGAATTAAAAAAATTCGTGGAAACCAATGAAAATGAAAACACAACTATTCAAAATCTTTGGGATGCAGCAAAGGCGGTCCTAAGAGGAAAGTATATAGCAATACAAGCCTTTCTCAAGAAACAAGAAAGGTCTCAAGTACACAACCTAACCCTACACCTAAAGGAGCTGAAGAAAGAACAGCAAATACAGCCTAAACCCAGCAGGAGAAGAGAAATCATAAAGATCAGAGCAGAAATCAATGAAATAGAAACTAAAAGAACAGTAGAACAGATCAACGAAACTAGGAGCTGGTTCTTTGAAAGAATTAACAAGATTGATAAACCCCTGGCCTGACTTATCAAAAAGAAAAGAGAAATGACCCAAATCAACAAAATCATGAATGAAAGAGGAGAGATCACAACCAACACCAAAGAAATACAAACAATTATAAGAACATATTATGAGCAACTCTATGCCAGCAAATTAGATCACCTGGAAGAAACGGATGCATTCCTAGAGATGTATCAACTACCAAAACTGAACCAGGAAGAAAGAGAAAACCTGAACAGACCTATAACCACTAAGGAAATTGAAGCAGTCATCAAAAATCTCCCAACAAACAAAAGCCCAGGGCCAGATGGCTTCCCAGGGGAATTCTACCAAACATTTCAAGAAGAATTAATACCTATTCTTCTGAAACTGTTCCAAAAAATAGAAACGGAAGGAAAACTTCCAAACTCATTTTATGAGGCCAGCATTATCTTGATCCCAAAACCAGACAAAGACCCCATCAAAAAGGAGAATTACAGACCAATATCCCTGATGAACATGGATGCCTAAATTCTCACCAAAATACTAGCCAATAGGATCCAATAGTACATTTAAAGGATTATTCACCACGACCAAGTGGGATTCATCCCTGGGCTACAAGCTTGGTTCAACATCCGCAAATCAATCAACATGATACAATACATTAACAAAAGAACAAGAATCATATGATCCTCTCAATAGATGCAGAAAAAGCATTTGACAAAGTACAGCATCCTTTCTTGATCAAAACTCTTCAGAGTATAGGCATAGTGGGTACATACCTCAATATCATAAAAGCCATCTATGAAAAACCTACAGCGAATATCATTCTCAATGGGGAAAAACTGAGAGCTTTCCCCCTAAGGTCAGGAACGTGGCAGGGATGTCCACTATTACCACTGCTATTTAACATAGTATTAGAAGTCCTAGCCACAGCCATCAGACAACAAAAAGAAATCAAAGGCATCCAAATGGGCAAAGAAGAAGTCAAACTCTCACTCTTTGCAGGTGATATGATACTTTATGTGGAAAACCCCAAAGACTCCACCCCAAAACTGCTAGAACTCATACAGGAATTCAGTAAAGTGGCAGGATAGAAAATCAATGCACAGAAATCAGTGGCATTCCTATACACCAACAACAAGACAGAAGAAAGAGAAATTAAGGAGTCGATCCCATTTACAGTTGCACCCAAAACCATAAGATACCTAGGAATAAATCTAACCAAAGAGGCAAAGCATCTGTACTCAGAAAGCTATAAAATACTCTTGAAAGAAATTGAGGAAGACACAAAGAAATGGAAAAACGTTCCATGCTCATGGATTGGAAGAACAAATATTGTGAAGATGTCAATGCTACCTAGAGCAGTCTACACATTCAATGCAATCCCCATCAAAATACCATCCACTTTTTTCAAAGAAATGGAACAAATCATCCTAAAATTTGTACGGAACCAGAAAAGACCCCGCATAGCCAGAGGAATGTTGAAAAAGAAAAGCAAAGCTGGCGGCATCACAATTCCGGACTTCCAGCTCTATTACAAAGCTGTCATCATCAAGACAGTATGGTACTGGCACAAAAACAGGCACACAGATCAATGGAACAGAATAGAGAGCCCAGAAATGGACCCTCAACTCTATGGTCAACTAATCTTTGACAAAGCAGGAAAGAATGGCCAATGGAAAAAAGACAGTCTCTTCAACAAATGGTGTTGGGAAAATTGGACAGCCACATGCAGAAGAATGAAACTGGACCATTTCCTTACACCACACACAAAAATAGACTCCAAATGGTTGAAAGACCTCAATGTGAGACAGGAGTCCATCAAAATCCTAAAGGAGAACACAGGCAGCAACTTCTTCGACCTCAGCCGCAGCAACTTCTTCCTAGAAACATCGCCAAAGGCAAGGGAAGCAAGGGCAAAAATGAACTACTGGGACTTCATCAAGATAAAAAGCTTTTGCATAGCAAAGGAAACAGTCAACAAAACCAAAAGACAACCGACAGAATGGGAGAAGATATTTGCAAATGACATATCAGATAAAGGGCTGGTATCCAAAATCTATAAAGAACTCATCAAACTCAACACCCAAAGAACAACGAATCCAATCAAGAAATGGGCAGAAGACACAAACGGACATTTTTCCAAAGAAGACATCCAAATGGCCAACAGACACATGAAAAAGTGCTCAATATCGCTCGGCATCAGGGAAATCCAAATCAAAACCTCAATGAGATACCACCTCACACCAGTCAGAATGCCTAAAATTAACAAGTCAGGAAACGACAGATGTTGGCGGGGATGCGGAGAAAGGGGAACTCTCCGACACTGTTGGTGGGAATGCAAGCTGGTGCAGCCTCTCTGGAAAACAGTATGGAGGTTCCTCAAAAAGTTGAAATTAGAGCTACCATACGATCCAGCAATTGCACTACTAGGTATTTACCCCAAATATACAAATGTAGGGATCCGAAGGGGTACGTGCACCCCAATGTTTATAGCAGCAATGTCCACAATAGCCAAACTGTGGAAAGAGCCAAGATGTCCATCGACAGATGAATGGATAAAGAAGAGGTGGTATATATATACAATGGAATATTATGCAGCCATCAAAAGGAATGAGATCTTGCCATTTGCAACGACGTGGATGGAACTGGAGGGTATTATGCTGAGCGAAATAAGTCAAACAGAGAAAGACATGTATCATATGACCTCACTGATATGAGGAATTCTTGATCTCAGGAAACAAACTGAGGGTTGCTGGAGTGGGAGGTGGTGGGGGGGAGGGATGGGGTGACTGGGTGGTGGACACTGGGGAGGGTATGTGCTCTGGTAAGCGCTGTGAATTGTGCAAGACTGTTGAATCTCTGAAACAAATAATGCAATATATGTTAAGAAAGAAAAAAAAAAGTAGAAGAAGAAGAAGAATGTAGCAGGAGGGGAAGAATGAAGGGGGGGAAATCGGAGGAGTAGACGAACCATGAGAGACGATGGACTCTGAAAAACAAACTGAGGGTTCTACAGGGGAGGGGGGTGGGAGGATGGGTTAGCCTGGTGATGGGTATTGAGGAGGGCACATTCTGCATGGAGCTCTGGGTGGTATGCACAAACAATGAATCATGGAACACTATATCTAAAACTAATGATGTAATGTATGGGGATTAACATAACAATAAAAAATTAAAAAAAATAAAAAGTCGCTTCATTACTTGATTGTGAATTTCATCAAATATTAAAAAGTGGGGAACCAACAAGTTAATATCTATGTTCCAGTAAAGTTCTACGGATTCTAAAAATACAAATATTGATTGATAATGCTACATAAATATCGGAGCCGAAGACCACAGTTTGAAATTCTTAGAAAGTCAAACGCACATCCAACACCCAAGGATACGCAGAGCTAGAAGCACATGGACGAAGGCACCACACACTCACACACACTCACATCCTGATACAAGGACACTCTATGGTACCACGTCTTTAGCACACACATGGTTAGCAACTCCCTCCATCCACCCCTCTCTCCACCTGCACTTATGCACACGCACTGCCTCCTTTGCCTCCCTTTTACTCTTCGATCCAGTCCAGTCTTTGATTACCTCCCCCCGCTCCACTGAAATGGCTCATCAAAGACCCCAAGCATCTCAGTGTAGACACTTTCTTGTGTCTCTATATAGATGTCTTACTCAGACACTCAGCGTCACTCCATATGGTTTCCCACCTCTTCTTGAACTTTCTCCCCTCTGGGATTTGTGACACCACACCTCCTTAATTTTCCTCCAATTTCACTGGCTGCTCCTTCTGGGTGACCTTAGGTAAGATCTCCTCCACCTGACCTCTAAAAGGTGGAGGTCCTCTGATCCTCTTCTCTTCACTCTCTAACACCTTATGAGTCAACTCATTCGATGCTAAACAGTAGTAATGTAATACTACTCCCAAATCTATTACTCCAACGCAGACCTCTCCTCTGAGCGCCAGACTCATGTGCTTGACAGCCAACCCGACAATATTCCTAGAGGCCTCACAGCCATCTCAAACATATGTGCTGTCAGGACTCTTGATCTCCCCATCTCGAAAAACTGTTCCTACCTTACTTCTAAGGGCTCCAGAAGTGTAGGAATTTATTCATTCAACAAATATTAGCTGACCGCTTACTCTGGGCAGGTTATTGGAGATACAGTACTAAAGCAAACATATTCACGGTCTCAGTCTCCAAAAGCACAGGGAGTAGGATGAAGGAAAAACCACACACACACACACACACTCTGAAGGTGAGGTGCGTGGCATCGGAGGATAATTTAACCTGTTTGGAACTCACAAGAGGCTGGGAAGGCATCCCTGAGAAAGTGGACTGAGATGAGAAGGATGACTAAGAGCTGACGAGGCAAGAGGGGGAGAGAAAAGGGATCCAAGCAGAGGCGACAGCATGTGCAGAGGCCCTGTGGCTGGAAGGAGAAAGGGATAGAGACAACCTGCAAGGCCTGAGAGAACACTAAGGTGTTGGAATGAAGGAAGGAAACCGGAGCATGGTGTGGAATGAGGCAGGAGATGCAGGCTAGAGCCAGACCACGCTAGGAGCGATCCTTGATTTTATCGTTCCCCAAACAGGGGCTGTGGATTTTATATCTCAAACACAGCCCGTCTCAAATCATCCTCTTTTCCCCATTTCTACGCTACCTGCTGTCACCTTTGTTGGATACTGAAATATCCCCGTAACAGTCTCCCTACTTCCATCCCCACCCACAGAAGATTCACCATACTGAGCGATCGCTTTAAAAATGCAGACTCACTGTCATTGCCTCTGCTTAGAATCCTCCACTCCTCACTGCACTTGGATAAATCCAAATTCCTCTCGAGACTAAAAACCAAGCCTGGGACTTAGAAGAGTCAAAATGGAATACGCGGCCATCTAATCAACCAGCAACAAAGAAAAAGAAAACAAGGAAATGTAAACTTGGGAACATAACACATTTGCCACGCAGAGAACAGACCAAGGGTTAAAGTGATCAGCTTTTACAAACAGGCAACAAAACAGCGAGCGGCCCTGAGGAAAATGTACAAAGGACACACCAGGCGATTCCTAGAGTGGATTTAAATACCTTACAAGCATACGGAAAGATGCTCAAATCCACTGGCAAGGAAAATGAAAGTAACCACGAGGTACTCCCGTACACCCATAAAGTCAGCCCATTTAAAGTTTAAAATCAGCGTGTCCTTTGATGTGGTGAGCTCATTCCTGGGAGTCTGTCCAGTGGGAATAAGAGCACTGGTGTGTAGGGACACACGCACAGGATATGACAGCATTCTTTCTCGTGGCAGAAAAAGGAAACAGGTGAATGAATTAAGGGGAGGATGGTTACTAACTCATGGCACCATCCCCACACAGACACAGAACACAAGGGATGAGAACTCCCTCAGCTGACCTGAGTCAGTCTTCATCAAACACTGGTGGGCAAAGCAAAATGGAGGGCGGTGAGAGGGCCCGTGCAGGCGTCATTAGCTTCCCAGTTAGTCGGATTCACTCTCCTCAGAACGCTTCCTGAGAGTGATGCTCACAGTCAGGGCGTTTTATTGAGACTGTGATGGTCCAAAAGCACCACTCTGGGTTCTCAAAGCCTAAGCCCACTTTCATGGAACGTCTGGAAGCATCCTCACGGAAGTTCACTGAAACTGCATCCCCAGGCTGAAACAATGTCAGTTAGAAATCCCACCTTAGCAAGGGCATCCCTGCCGTAGCTAGCTTCCTGCTCCGTGTGCTGCTTGTCGATGATGTCACGCCCTGTGGCCACCGTCCGGTAGAGAAGGGCCTTCTCGACCACGTCCGTCTTGGTGGAGAGCAATTCTGCTATGATAGATACGACCTTGCCATTTTCAATGAGAGGCGTGTCACCATCCACCACAAATTTTAAATTTCCCTACACCAGAGAGAAAAAAACAAGACGCCATTTCCAGCAAGATTCTGAAACATTATGTCAGGGATATATTTGCCAATTAAAGATAAAATTCAAAGTGACCTTGTTTGTAGCACTGATTTTCTTAAATACATTACACGTATATAAAAAACTAGCACTTCATCCATGTTTCTTCTCTTCTCTAGACACTGATCTATCTCCTAATTTTCAGTATTTGTTTTTGACGGAGAGAGGTTTTACATTTTTTTGTAGTCGAATCTACGAATCTTTTGCTTTGGGGTTTCTTTTACTTTGGTGTCATACTTAGACCATTCCCACTCCAAAGATTTTATAAATATTCAATATTTTCTTTGAATACACAACTTTTCCCCTTACATTTAAGCTTTTAATTCAGAATTTATGTTGCTAAGTGGTGCAAAGAATCTAACTTTATTTTTTCAGATGGTCAGTTAGTTGCTCCAATACCATTCACTGAATGGCAGAGCTTTTCCTCCTGATTTGAAATGTCACCTTTAGGGGAGCCTGGGTGGTTCAGTTGGTTGAGCATCTGCCTTCAGCTCAGGTCAGGATCCTGGGGTCCTGGGATCGAGCCCTGTGTCAGGCTCCCTGCTCAGCGGGGAGTCTGCTTCTCCCTCTCCCTCTGCCCCTCGCCCCAATCATGCTCTCTTTCTCTCTCTTTCAAATAAATAAATGAAATCTTAAAATCTGAAATGTCACCGTTACTATATATTAAATTCCCCCAAGTTTCTGAGTCTATTTATATTTTACTTGTTCAATAAGCAATAAATACTTATCAACCCTCTACCAGCTGTCTAGCACATCAACCAATCTGTTGATTAATCTGATGATATATCTGAGCAACAAGTTTTAAAGTACTTTCACTTTACTATCATTTTAAATCTGGCAGAATTAGTCATGTATCCTCTCCTCTTTTCCCCCTACCCTACTACTCTTCTTTAGTACATTTTATTTGATCTTCTTACATGTTTATTGGTCCAGGTAAATTCTAGAGCCATTACGTCAACTTAAATAAAATTCCTGTTTGGATTCTGAAGGATATTGTTGCACTTTATTTATAAACTGGTTGAAAGAACGGGACAATTTATAACGTTCAAGTCTTCCTAGTTAGGAACATTTACTTATGAAAACATTTATATTGCCCTATGATATTTTTCATATAGGTCCCACCCATTTCATTAAGAGTTAAATCTTGCCACATTAAAGTGAAAGGTAAGTTTTATCCCAGATTTGAATTCATGGTGTCACTCATTTTTTCTAAGGTTACATGTTCACTATATTTTCAACGTCTATAATTATATACATAGGAATGAGAGAAATCTGACAGATGGCCCTTGACCTGAGTTTGCTATGGTGTAGTGCGGCTTGACTGGACCATAGGTTGGTCATCTTGTCTACCCAGTTGGCCACCGTGAATTGGCTGCACCTTCAGGCCAGTTGTACCACCCCTTTAGGGCTCATTTCCCAACCTGAAAAATGAGAAGGTCAGGATTCTAATTCTGATTATTTATGAGCACGCTTCAAGTGCTACTGGAAATGTATTCTGTTCAAAAGATTTTAGCTTTTACCATTGGTGGTCATATCATTACTGAATTCTTTTATCCTCAGAATGAAACAGTTCAAAATCTGACATACCAGTAAGACAATGAATTAAAGCTAAGTTTCAAAACCTACAGTGACTTCGAAAATTCCTCATAATATTATAAAATGATGGAGAGAACCACAGATACAGTAATTGCTTCAAAACGTAAGAGAAATTTTCTTTATATAAATTAGTTTTTAAATCTGCAGGGAAAAAGCAAAATCTTCAGAAAGAGCATCCTGTCTCCACAGGGAGGCAATATATTCTGAAAGGTGTCCCTACTCACCAAGTGAAGAATGGCTGCCAGAATCTTATACACTGTTTGAGTCTCCTCAGGTTTGAAACCAATTACTTTCATGGCATCAGCTACTACTTTGAATTCTGCAGCGTCGTTGATAGAAGACTGGGAATGAAAATGGAAAACTTAAGTCACTGACATTTCATATGGGCATTAAAATCTATCAATTATGAGACTACATTCGAGTTTAGCCAAGGTCTTTTGTAGTAGTCTTTTGTTGTAGTCTTTTGATGCTTTTGTAATAAGTCACTAAGTACCCAGAGAAAATAAAATTATTTTAAGAGTAGAAATATCACTCAGCACACAAAATATCCATTTGTGTGTGAGAGCCACCATCACATAAAATAGGCGTGACATACTTTTCTGGAATCTTCAATGAGGAAGCAAGTCCTGAGCTGCTTCACAGAAGCTGACTGCCACTCTGTGATGAGTGAAGAAAACATGAGATGTGATTCACAAATGGAAATACTGACCATGGGAGCTTCTCGAAGACACACGCCTGACTATTGTTGCCAATGGCTTTTTGTTCCACAATTAGTCTTGTAAAGTCTGGGAATAATACTCCCTTCTCTTGGATGGTCAGGCTTTTTACCTCACAGGTGAGGAAAAGAAGGCCCCCATCCCCCAAAGCAGAGTGGGCTGCCTCAATCATTCAGCAAGCTATTAGATATTCTGGGACTACAACCACTTTTCACAAACATTTGGTGCATCAGATCTTCTAAGTGGTTCGAGGGGGCTGCTCTAGATTGAATGTTTGTATCCCCCTAAAATTCATATGTTGAAATCTTGATATCCCCCCGCCCCCAAAAGGTGATGGAATTAGGAGGTAGGGCCTTTGGGAGGTAATTAGGTCATGAGGGTGGAGCCCTCAATAAATGGGATTAGTGCCATTGTAAGAGGCCCTAAATTCCTCATCCCTTCTGCCCTGTGAGGACATAGAGAAGGCTCCACCTATAAACCAGGAAGAAGGCCCTTACCAAATCTGCAGGTGCCTTAATCTTTGACTCCCCAGCCTCTAGAACAGTGAAAAACGAACATTTGTTGTATATAAGCCACCCCATTTATGGTATTTTTGTTGTAGTAGCCCAACTGGAACAATCAAAGATAAATCACCAGCCTCAAGGAGCTATAGCCATCAGGTTGGAAATACCAACACATCAACAGAAATTTACAGTGAAGCAATGGTAACGGCCTATCTCAAGAAAGTTTTCCCAGAGCAGCAGCTGCAGAAGGCCTGACTGATCTTTTCCTTGGTGCATTTCTCCTCTGGCAGGGACACAGAGGATCTGGCCTGACGCTCATCTTTTGAGGAGGCACATGGGAAGGGGTCCTCTGTGCCTGATGAGTACCTGTTCCTCTAGTATCCAGGACATGACAAGGCAAGTCCCTCCACCTACCTGGTTCTTTGACCTTGGGCAAGATACTTAACATCCTCGAGTCTCAGTTTCCTCATGGGTAAGATGGGCACAACAATACAGGGTTGTTGTGAAAATTGGATGAGAATTATGTAAAGCACTTCCCTAGTTCCTAGCACATAAAAAGCACTAGACAAGTATCAGATAGAACTATTATTATAAACTGCAACTGTGCTGAAATTGCATAAAAACTAGACAGAAAGTCTAAATGTCCTACTGTGGGGAACTATTGGCTGCTAGAACACTGATTTGTTCACCTCTCTCCAAGTATACTTGTCCTTCAGGACTGGTCTACCCCGCAGCCTCAGGAGGCAAATCTTCATGGGCAGAAACTATCATGGTGATCCTCCCATTACCAAGGGACTGACCAGCCATGGGCTTGTGATGCTGTTCTGGTCAAAAAGACATGAGGTTTCCCTAGTTACAAAGGGACATGAGCCAGGATCATATCCTCTGCCTATGACTTCTGGAACTGCAGCTGCCATTTTGGGGCCATGAGGAAAATCAGCCTAAGCACACAAGTCAAATCCAGTGAGGATGGGAGAGTTTTAAGTTGGAGAAACAAACAACATCTGGGTCCCTACCAACACTGTGATGGCATTAAATTAACTCTGGAACTGTCCCATCTCAGGGCTTCTCTGAGTTACATGAGATAAATTAAAATTTCTTATTGTTTTGGAAGACTTTCATTTGGTTTTATCTTCCCCTTCAACCCAAAGTATCTTTTTTTTTTTTTTTTAAGATTTTATTTATTTATTCATGAGAGACAGAGGCAGAGGGAGAAGCAGGCTCCCCGCGGAGCAGGGAGCCCGATGCGGGACTCGATCCCAGGACTCTGGGATCATGACCTGAGCCGAAGGCAGACGCTTAACCGACTGAGCCACCCAGGCGTCCCAAACCCAAAGTATCTTAATTGTACACTCTTTCCTATATTTTTAGGATAATTAAGTAAAATTGTGATACACAGTATAATACTTTATAGTTATTAAAATCATTCTATTAACATATTTGTTAATGGGAAGATATTAATAAATAGTCATTTAATAAAAGCAAATTTATTTCATCAGAGTTTATTGCATGATTTCATTTATAAATATATATACATAGAGACACCTGGCTGGCTCAGTCAGAGCAGCATGTGATTCTTGATCTCCGGTTCATGAGTTTGAGCCCCACAGTGGGTGTAGAGATTACTTAAAAATAAAATCTTAAAAAAAAATAAAATAAATTTTCATACCATCATCAATAACTATCTCTGGAAGGTAAGCTTTAGTATATTTTTTCTTTTCTTCTGGTATATCTTTATTTAGGTTCTGACTATGATCACACATTATGTCTTTTTTTTTTTTATAAGAGAGAAAAACAAAGGAGGCAGGGAGAAAGAAATGGGAACTGGATGAAAGAAAACCAAAGTTACATTTAGCTTCAGGCAAAGGCTAAATGTTCATTTAATACTTGCTTTCTGTGGCAGTGCTACATGATCGGGCCAAAAGTAATTTGGTCAGTAAGACAATTTGATTAAAGAGGAACATTTCTGGTCATTGGCTTTTTAAGTGCTGGTTTCACAATCCCTTCTGCATCTCTGAGCACTGTTGGCCTACTCTCAGCTCAAGTGCTGCCCTCTATTGTCTTGTTTTCAATTAATTTTCACCCAGACATCCTACTCTGAGATGATTGTAAAAGTAAAACAAAACAAAACAAAAAAAACCCATGCAACTTGAATGTCAAACAATGGAAAATTAATCGGGAAAGCCTAAATATCATTTATTTCTATGCACGGCAATAAAAATACAGCTAATCAGGTAATGCATGTATAATTCGCTTTAGATAAATAATAGAAATAAAAAAGGAAACACCTCCCACATCTTAAATTTTTTTTTTTTTAAGATTTTATTTATTTATTTAACAGAGAGAGAATGAGAGAGAGAGCACATGAGAGGGGGGAGGGTCAGAGGGAGAAGCAGGCTCCCTGCCGAGCAGGGAGCCCAATGCGGGACTCGATCCAGGGACTCCAGGATCATGACCTGAGCCGAAGGCAGTCGCCCAACCAACTGAGCCACCCAGGCGCCCCACCTCCCACATCTTAGATCCTTTTCCTTTCTTTCCTTTTACAAATTCTTTTATTTCTCCCCTGACTACAAAAGCAATGCATTTTTTTTTTATTACAAAACAAATTTAAAACATGGAAAAGTACAAGAACACAGATACCTGTAATCTCAGCCATTCAGAATCAGTAATTAAAACCTACCCTCCGTATCTTATTTTATGTATTTATGTACCTTGCTCTGACAAAGTAGGATAATATTGTAATTACCAGTTTATAGTCTACCATCAACAGACTACTATATTATTAGGATGAGCTGTAAAGTGACTAGCAGAACACTAATTAGAAATAAAAGAGCAGTCTACAGCCATACCACCCTGAACGCGCCCGATCTCGTCTGATCTCGGAAGCTAAGCAGGGTCAGGCCTGGTTAGTACTTGGATGGGAGAAATAAAAGAGCAGAAAAGCATCTGCATATGGGAGTGCAAAAGGCCCACATGCAAGTGAAGGGAAAAAAACTTAAAATTTGAAGGCTGAATAGAAATGCTCCAGGGTCACAAAACTATTTCCAGGATATGTCAAAATCAGTACTTGAAAAAATAGTAAATGGAGGAGATCTTTGATACTCATTTTCAACCAGGGTGCTTTTAAAGTTCCTTCTGTCTCCCCAACTTGCCTGTGGCCAAACCATATGGCATCTTTCTCTGAGGTGGATTTCCTAGTCATATCAATATTTTTACAGTGTCAAAAGGAATAGGATTAAAAATTGAAAAAAACCCACAAGAGAGAAACTTCATTTCCGTCAGATGGCAATGAAACACAGAAATGGTTATTAAGTGAAGTTGTTGAAGTGAAGTTGCAGTCAGTCTCTGTCCCTGAGAATTTAAAAACCAGAATGGAAGAAAAGAGTCACTCATTTGCTTAAAGGCAGCAGGCTGGACCAGAGAATTACTTAACGTCCCCTCCGGTTTTTTGTCTGATTCTGTATCTCAGAGAGGAAGCCCTTACCTTTAATTGAGCGCCTACATGGATATAGTTGTAGGATGACAGGGATTTCTGGAGATGTAGAGAGCATAGCATCTGCTCTGAACCTCCCTGAAGTAGCTGAAAAAATATTTAATTAGAAATAAATTGGCAAAATACACGCTGAGCCAAGTATATCAAATATTATAACAATGGTAATCTTGCTTTTACTATGGTCATTTGTTAAACAGGAGCTTATGCATTGTGGTGTTCACTTGCTTAGTGGCCTCATTATCCAGACAAGATAGAGTTGTGTTTCAGAATTCAGAAAAAGTCAATATTGCTGTGGAAGTAAGAGGTATCAGCAGGCAGTCACATGCTGAATCACACTGGAAACAAATAGCCTTTCCTCGTCAATCTCTGTCAGGAAAGGAACACCACTGGATACCCACGACTGAAGGGTTGAACAAAGACAAATTTTAACACATTCATCCAAGTAGGAAAAACACTGGGAAGAGCGTATGGGTTCTAGACATGAAAAGAACTCTTCTATATTCGGTAGAAAAACAGTTTAAGGAAAACATGGTGAATTGTCAACAAAAACACGAATACAATATGGATGCGTAGCCCTTATTTATAGAACATACCTTTGGAAGGCACTACGTTTAAATTTTCTACATTAAACTGTATGCTTTGTTTTACTTAAAAGGTATAATTATCAGATTTTCGAAAGTGATCTTTTAAAACTAAATATACCAGAACTTGTATATACAAATGAGCACTGTCTGTTAAAACAGTTACCTAGAAAAGATTAAACCCGGCTGAATTGTATTCAACTTATGCTGACACTGCTCATCCCCTGCAGAGACTGTCTCCATATGGAAATCAATCTTACTGATTTATAGTTTTACTTTTAAAAAATCCCAAACAGCATTGCTTCATTTGATCACCCACTTAATTTCTTAGCACTGGTTCATGTTACTTGGGGCTTTAAAAATTTTAATTATGTATCATACTTAAATACATTAAATACATACATCTCTGAGCACAGACTTGTTAACAGAAAGGCTACTTTAAAAGATTCTGCCTTTGACTCTAAAAGCATTCTCAAAAGAGGTATCAATTTTTTTTCTAAGCAATCACAGCTTTGATGGGATAAAGACGACAATTCTCCCTTGAATTCATAATTGTTTTAAGTAATCATATTGCTTTATAGCCACCATGAGCAAAATAAACTGGAGCTGTATTCCTGTCTCTGGGCTCCCAAATACGGGAACAGCTTCAATTCAAAATAAAACACAATTAATTTAACATATCCAGAATTTACCATTTCAAAAACTTTTACAGATATTAAACTGTTCTCTACGTTGCCAAAAAATGGAGGTGATGCTCAACCAAGGCAGTCAAGTCATCTGGTGGGTTAACCACCTGCTAGCTCTTTATAATAATCATGCTCATCAAATATCTGAAGCAGCACGTGGGCTACGGTGTGTGCATGCATGTACACATGTGTAATGTGTCCTGGGCCAATGGAGGCAAAGGAGGCACAGGACAGGGGAGAGTCCCAACATAAAATATTCATTCCCGGTACAACTGGGCCAATGATGGATTACCTGCACAGCAGCGGATACTAACCTGATAAAAAGAATGAAAGCTTCTTTCTCCTGGCTGTTGCACAATCACTCGAGACTAAAAAAAAAACAAAAAACAAAAAACACCACATTAAATCATTAATCTGAGAATGCAGATTTCAGGAAAACAAAGTGCAAGTCAAGTTCTCAGGAAATCGCCTATCAATAGTGCATTTAAATGTCCTAAAGACCCCATAGATTACCCACCTAAAACTAGGCCTCCTCTGTGGGGTTTTCTGTGCAACTTTTAATATTCTTTTTACTGCTTAAAACAGAATTCCCTAAACTTTATGACAATGAAGCTTTTTTTTTTTTTTAACCTGGAGCCTAGAGACGGGATTTTTAGGGGGAAGAGGATTGGACGTGGTAGAACAGGAAAGGATGTTCAGGGTCCCCAGGGTCTGCTGGCATTTCAAAGAGCAATGCCTTATGTCCTGCAGGAAAATCAGTTGAGCAAGACCAGTCTATGGAGGCCCCTGCCTTAGATGGCCCCCGAAAGCCTGCTGTGAGAGGTCTCACACTGTACGTTCATTCGGAGGGGTCCTTCTGAGGGACTCTGCATGTAAAGTGAAGCCACGAAACATTTTGGAAAAAAACTGATAACACCAGGCATTTCCAGTCCTTTTGTAACTGACACTGATAAAAACCCTTATTTCCTTAATGGTCTGACATCGATTTAACAAACAGAAATAGATTTTGCTGTGTTACACTGTCATAAAGGACGCTATGAACACACAGAAACCAGAAGAAAATGAGATTCAGGTTCATTAAAATAAATATACATGGAAGTATCAAGTCAGTGTGTTGTATACCTTAAATGTGCGTGGTGTCAAATATCAATTATATCTCACTTAAAAAAGGAGAGTTCTATGGGCATAATTCTGTGAAAAGAGCATCAATGGGTGGGCTGGCTTTTCTGCGATGTGTTCAGGACAACAGCAGGAAAACATATGGGCAATGGTGATGTGTCAAAAGAGTAGAACTGATTAGTCCTAGATTGTGTTTTGGTCAAATCTTACCCAGAAGTTGGCATGCATTCACATCCACTCCCACTCCTGGCCACACACACACACCTAAATCCTTATCTACGAAGCCCAAACTTTTTCCACCGTGATATTGTAGGAGCTAAGAAGAAGAGCATCTTGTCACAGAAAAGGAACTGAGGAGCAGGAAGGGAGGGAGAATAGGATTTAAAACTACTTTTAAGTAATTTAAAAAATTCTATACACATGATTAGGTTTAAAAAAAAATTCAGCACTGGAAAACATTACCCTCAGAAATTAAGCATTTTACCTTCTCCAATAAGTAGTTATTGATATGTCCACCAATAGGATCTCCCTTGAAATCAAAGTTGATATCCATATATTTTCCAAACCTACTTGAGTTGTCGTTACGGTTGGTTTTGGCATTTCCGAAAGCTTCCAAGACACAGTTAGACTTAAGCAACATATTCTTCACTCTTTGGCACAGATAAATGAAAGTCATTATAAAAAGTTTAGAGGCTGGGCCTTTTAGAAAAACCAGGTTTTGTTAAAGCACATCCAAACATTTATACAAAGATGCTGACTGCAGCATTGTTTGCAGTATTAAAACAAACCCTAAATGTCCACTAGTAGGGTTGGGTAAAAAAACTTTTTTCCTAGTATAGGATGCATTGACAGAGAAAGAGGTCCAGAATAAACTAATGAATGAGAAATTAGGTTGCAAAATAACATGTGTTGCAGGGTCTTTGTGGGTCTGTGCATGTGTCCACATGAGTGTGTGTGGGCAGGCACATAGGTCAATAACTACTTAAAAATCGGGAAAGGCTAGTACATTTCACTATAGGGACCTAGCTTGACAGGGTATGTACAGTGGGATTTCGGGGGATTTCCACCTTGGACAAAATGCTGTAATTTTTAGTTTTTAAGTGAACATGTTTTATTGACAAAGAAAAATCTTAAAAAGATGTGTTCTGAAAAGAAAGAATGGGTGACACATTCATTCCTTATTCAATGAATGCTAACTTTCTATAGCACAGTCTCTCCCAATGGATACTTTTTAACTTTCTGCTTGTCCTTAAGTCTTTGTTTTTATTTCCCTGGCAAAACTCCTCTAGCATGGCCACACCTGCAGGAATCACACTGGCCATTGAAATAAACTAATGTAGCAGATCCTCTATGACTCTAAGTCACCCCATAACACTGCCAGCTTCTCTCCTCCCACATGAAAGTATACTTTTAAAATGTGGGGAGGGGGGATTGCACACTTATGGTAAACAAAGGCAACCATCTTTAAAACTATAGTAAGATATGCCCATGAAACACTAGTCAATGTACACATGCCTGACTCTACTATACCAACTGGCTTTAGAAATAAAGTTAGTTCGGGCGCCTGAGTGGCTCAGTTGGTTAAGCGACTGCCTTTGGCTCAGGTCATGATCCTGGAGTCCCTGGATCGAGTCCCGCATCGGGCTCCCTGCTCCGCAGGGAGGCTGCTTCTCCCTCTGACCCTCCCCCCTCTCATGTGCTCTCTCTCTCATTCTCTCTGCCTCAGATAAATAAATAAAATGTTTAAAAAAAAAAAAAAAAGAAATAAAGTTAGTTCTCCCGAGCTTCTACAGAAATTCAGATAACTGACTCATATTCGTGTCTTCATCATAGGAGATTGCAAATTCAGAATCAGAAGTGGGGATGTGTCACAGTCAAGAAAAAGGCCTCTTTGACCTCCAGCCCAGTTATGTAGAAATGAGGAAAGCCCTGGAAGGGTGAGTCTAGTCTACACCGCCTTCTTTCGTACCAACCCTGCATCCTTTCTTTTCTAGTCATAAACTGAAGGCTGAGATGTGCATGCGGAGGGGACTCTTCGGAAAACAAATACTGAGCTTCACACTAGCAACTCTGAAAATCTTTTTTTCTCTCAAAAAGTGCACACCATAGAAGAAAGTTAAGTCATGTTACTTTATCGCCACATTTCTTTCTTAAAACAAAAACAAAAACAAAAAAACCCCCATCCATTCGTTCCTTACAAATGGATTAAGAAAATACTATGTGGCGCTCAGTGCTAAAAGCCGGGTCCCGCAGACAGCGCCCAGTAGTCTGCATCCTTGTCATACGCTGACAGCAGCCTGGCATGAAACTTAGAAAGAAAAAGCAATCATTCTTAGTGTTTCTAATATCAGGAGTTTGGGCTGTGACAGTGCAATTCAGGGAAGGCATGGATCTGCATCCCGGAGCCCCCTTTCCCTCCAGGAACCCAGGGCTCCTCAGAAGACAGCATAACAAAGACAACTTGAACAATGACATCTGCCCGTGGGAAGACCTTAGCTGAGCACCTGTGACGCCGAAGGCAGCAGTTACAGGTGGAGTGGGGAAACTTCCAACTCTTGCAGCATTACCTCATTTCCTATTTAGGTAAAGCTTACCAAGCAGTATTTCTCTACGAAGAAGCGAATATAGAAATAGGGTGACACAGATCAAAGGGCAGAGATAGTATTTAATCATCAACAAATGCTGGCTCCGTATCCGAGCTTCAGCCCTGGCAAGTGTGTGTAGAAAGTGAAGCCCCAAAGAGAGCATCTCCCCATCTTCGTACCGCCCTTACCTCTCCACCTCGGCTCTCTGGCTGGGGTTGGTGATGGCCGCGATGTACTGCATAATGTACTTACTGGCTTCCGTCTTACCCGCACCACTCTCCCCTGCAGGAAAAGTTGTGCAAGGCTTAACACTGTCACTGAAACCAACAGTAAGCTGACTTGTAACAGAATAGTTGCAAATTTTGATGTTATTTACTTAAAATTATTTATGTTACATCACTTTTTTTTTATGAGTGATTTCCTCCCATCTTGATACAGTCTAGGTTCTAACAGCCCTGAAAATGCTGAGAAAAAAATAAGCCTATTATAGAAGTAAAATAACAAACAGATTACAAGTTAAGATGTACTAAGTAGAAAATATCAAGGGATAAAATGGGGTAAATGAATTCCTGAGACCAGAGTCTTGGTGCTTGGCAGTGACTTTTAAGCACAGCAGAAACAAAACAAGCTAGTGACTCAAACACTGGCCATGGCTAAGTTCATATAACTTTTTTTTTTTTAAGATTTTATTTATTTATTTGACAGAGAGAGGCACAGCAAGAGAGGGAACACAAGCAGGGACGGGGAGAGGGAGAAGCATGCTTTCCGCTGAGCAGGGAGCCCGATGCAGCGTTCGATCCCGGGACCCTGGGACCATGACCTGAGCCAAAGGCAGACGCTTAATGACTGAGCCACCCAGCCGTCCCAGTTCATATAACCTTATGCTCTACAGCAAATTTCTTTTCATCTTAACAAGGATGAAATATTCCTTCCAAAAATTAAAGTCAGAGCAATTTTAGTGAAAATAAAACCAAACCAAACAGCAAGCTCCAGACATGGCATCACAGGAAAAGCAGGACAACTGGTATAAGATGAGCAGAAGGGATCAGTTTAGAACGAGCTACCCCAATTTTTAAGTGTGTATGCCTTCTGACCCCCAAATTCCACTTGTAGAAATTTATACTACAGAAACAGTAAAAATACTAATGGGATCAAATAATAATTATTATTATAATCTTTAAAGACTTAAGGAGTATTTCTGCAGACTATACTGTGTGTCACAGCTGAACCCTGCAAATAACATGCCTGTCAGTAGAGGACTGGGCAGATAAAGGATTCAACTATTCAATGGAATATTGCACAGGTGTTAGACAGTCCCCCACTTCTATAGGCATGCTAATGAAAAGATGTCCACTCTGCGGGGCACCTGGGTGACTCAGTCGGTTAAGTGTCTGCCTTCGGCTCAGGTCATGATCTCAGGGTCCTGGGATTGAGCCCTGCATCGGGCTCCCTGCTCAGCAGGGAGTCTGCTTCTCCCTCTCCCTCTGCCTCTCCCCTGACTTGTGCTCTCTCTCTCAAACAAATAAAATCTTTAAAGAAAAAAAGAAAAAAAGAAAGAAAGAAAAGATGTCCACTCCATAGTGTTAAACAGAAAAACAAGTTACATAATAGCAGTTATAACATAATTCTGTAACACAGTTACACATTTATAATATAATTTAATATGCATGTATGACTATGTGTTATACACACAGAAAAATGTATAAAAAGGATAAACACTAAATTCACAGCTGTTACTGCTAGAGTTTTGGGAGTAACAAGGTATTCAAAGGGGAGAGACTTTTTGCTTTTACTTTGTATGCTTAAATGATTGATTACTCCCTCCCTCCTTTTATAATCAGGTAGTATTGCTTTCATAATTGAATATAATGTAGTCCTAGGATATGATTCTCCAATACTAAGTTATTATAACTCCTCTGACCCTTAATATTCTCATCTATAAAGTAGAAACACAACTGTCTTAGCACTCAGAATTGTTTTGATAACCAAAATGGAATAAGGGTCATAAAAGCAGTTTTACAAGTATAAAGCCCCTAATGCAGATGTGAGGTATTATTAGCACCAAAATACATTCCCACAGTGTGGGAGAGGCCATCCGGGGTCAGCGGGCAGATGCTTTCCCTATCCCCAATTCACACTACACGAGATTCCGCGAAGAGCTCAGCTCCAGCTCCCGGGCACACAGGGTCTATCACCTGTCTCCCTGCTCCGTAGGCTCTGAAGCTCCAGCCTCCAGCTGGGACAGCCCATTTCTGGTCCCCATGCCTGGATGGCCCGTGACACTAACTCCCACTTGCCAATCTGACTTTGAGTTGTACCTGAGGATTTCATTTTCTTCCTTTCATTCTGCTGTTATTTAAAATAACCTTTGTGGGGCACTTGGGTGGCTCAGTCGGTTGAGCGTCTGCCTTTGGCTCAGGTCATGATCTCAGGGTCCTGGGATCGAGCCCCACATAGGGCTCTCTGCTCAGTGGTGAGTCTGCTTCTCCCTCTGCCTGCCTCTCTCCCTCTCCCTGCCTCTCTCCCTCTCTTTCTCTGACAGATAAATAAATAAAAATCTTTTAAAAAAATAACCTTTGTTACATTTTATCCAGTACTTTTCTGTCCTTGAGACAGGAGGAAGAATCTTTCATGATCAGAAGTACATCCACATGTAACATGGATTTATAAATGAACCAAGACTAGACATCCGTCAGAAATGATCTGGTGTTCACTGAAAATTTTTTTCTCCTATAAAACTGCTTATGTTTCTAACTTCAAAAAAAAAAAAAAAAAGATCTATTTAACAGTTTGGATCCTTGAGTACCTAATAAGTTAAATGCATTTTGACCTTGAAAGTACAGGGGATCCCCTCTGAATACCTGATATCACAATACAAGTGTCTTTTGAGCGCCTCTTCATAGCTTTGTAAGCAGCATCAGCAATTGCAAAAAGATGAGGAGGTCTCTCATACAGCTCACGTCCTTTATACTGCTCGATTGTGTCTCTCCCATAGATGTTCAAAGACTTGTAAGGATTCACAGAGACAACAACTTCTCCAATGAATGTGTAGATGCGCCCTTTTTCAAATCTGTACAGAAGCAAAAGAAACAGAAGAGTAGCTGTGGTTATATAGAAATGCTCTCTTCCCTAAGAGTCTCATTTCTAAGAAGATCCAAGTGTCCCAGGAACAGTTTCTGAACTGACATTTCATTGATTCTGAATTTAATTTTAGAGACAATGCTTAAGGTTGTGCCCCTTTAGATGCTGCTGGTAGAAAAGACCAGTAGGAGTTAAAAGCCAAGAAAGAAGAAAGAATGTAATTTGGGGGAGGCTGGATATTCCCTATTTCCAAATACAAAAGGACCAGAAGGGGCTCTACACTAAGAGCTCTACTAAGAAAAGAAATAGAAGTTAAAGCAGGTCTTGTAATCTACTTAGCCAGATTTGCGATTATAAAGACAACTGTCCCAATACATTTCTTTTGTTCTCCTTCTTGAAACCACACTAAAATGTCAGTAAAGGAGTGAGAATGCTAAAATTCATAACAGAGAGAAGGGCAGAGGAGATGCTTTTGGCACACATCAAATTCATTATTTTAAGCGATTGCCTAAAATTTCACGGTATAGATTATCATTCTTTATTCAATCATGCCCCTTCCTTCCTGCTATTATCAATAATACTGTAGAAAATACTCCTGACACATAATCTTACAAATCAATGCTTTCATTTCTGTGGGAAAGCTGGTTGAAAGGTATGTGTATTTTTAAAAGTATTTATAACATGATCGCACCTTTTTACCATAAAACGCTAGCATGCTGCCCCACAGATGATTTGGCTATCTAACTGCACATAGATATATTTGACAAATGATTACACAAGCATGGAAAAATATGGAAGACCACTTGTTATGTTTTATGTACCCTTTTATACATACAACAGGGTGATGAGGAGGAAGGCCATGTGGGTGGATGGAAGGAAGCCACAGGAACAAAGGAAAAAAAAAAAAAAAACCCACCACAACCTGGCATATATGATGTGACTGCAACTGCACAAAATTATGTGTCTATATTTACAAAGAAAAAATTTAAATATAAAATTTAGAAAACCTGTTATCTATTCACCCTATATATATTAACTGACACATAGACATCCATCAACCAGGCCAACACCCAAATGGAGGTTTCTACACAAGCTGTTGCCAACACACGCCCCCTGCTGAAAGGCACAGGTAGACACAGTTTGTATCTGAGAATGAAGGGAGTGCCGAGACGGGCAAAATGCTCATCCACAGACAGCAACCGTGCCTCAAAGCACTCCTGCTTAGGACCAGTGCAGGACCTTCAACTTCCTTCACAATGGAATGAAGGCTGTTGGCTATAATTAGGAGTAGAAACAAGCAGATGCTGATAATGTCAACAATAAATTAAAGCCAAGATTTTTATTAATTAGTGTATATTTAAATAAAAGCTATTAATAACCACTTTAAGGTTGTCTTGTGCATTTTTCTACTATGGTTTTCCTATGAATCCCCCCTCATTGTTGGACACAGAGTTTATATGGTGGTTAAAAGCCTGGACTCTGGGGTCCTCTACATCTGGGTCTGAATGCTCACACTGCAAATATAATAGCTGTGAGACTTTGTGAAAGCTACCTCACCTCCATATGTTTCAGATTCATCTGTAAAATGGAGATAATTATACCCCTCTCTCCCTCTGGCATTGAGTAAGTACTTAAAAAAAAAGGGCAATTAATCTTAAGCTTCCAATTATGCTCTGCATGAAAAATATTTTTAATAAACGCTTTTAATGTGTGGTGATTAACATAACAATAAAAAATTTAAAAACAACACAATTTAAAAAAACGCTTTTATTTTATATTAACATTGCTACTTAAATCACAGCAATCCCTACACATGAGGAATTAATTCAATGATCATAATCTGATTCCCTGACTCAGCTGTTAATCAACAAACAAGTCAAAAGCAAAATGTCTACATAACTCATGTTCAAACACCCACACAAATAATAAAAAGCTAAGGTTCACTACCCAAGTCATTCTGGCTTAACCAAATTTGCAGGACACGCTCAACAGCTGTCTTCAAGGATAAGAATTAAAAGAACATGATTCTTTAGTTTTAGAAACAATGTCCAACCAGGAAAAAAAATAAAGAAGAATGTTAGGGAAAAAAAAGATTACCTCACAAGGCTGGAACTCTGTGAACTAAGACACAGCAAATAGCATCTGAGATCAGAATGCTGGTCTAAGACTCCAGGTATGCCTAATGATGAAATTCCATTTTATTTCAAATAGAATATTTTGCTTATCAAAACTTCTAGACATCATGTTTGTAAAACACAATTAAAATACATGTATAAAACATTAAATCCAAAACTGTTAGTGTGAAGATAGTGGCAAAGGGTCAACAAAATATAGTATTAAATACAATACTTCGGTAATTTATAAAATGTTAGAAACTTGTTTGAAACTCTGGTTATCACAGACGAAGCTTTCAATTTGGTTAAGGCTTAAAATCACCGCGAGATGGCGCCAGTATACACTTTAACACCAATGCAGTATTCCAGTTTGCTTTTGGAAAGCCTTGGGTTAAGAAGTTAGCACTCAGGTAATGTAGTCACCTGCTTGGTATGCCTCCGTAAGGAACTACTGTTAATTATTCTCAACGATAAATAGGGTGATGCCATCTCTTACAAAAGACCAAGGAAGGCATTTTTATGCCTTCTTTGTGAAAAGCTTTTATGACAAACTTTTATAATGCATTCTTCAAACATTTATTCAATATCTATTATGTGCCAGACACCAGGCCTGACTCTGGGAATTAAAAAATGAATAAACAGCAGGGAAGTATTGCAAATAAATAATAACAATATAGGTAAGATAATATAAATAAATAAATAAATAAATAAATAAATAAATAAATAAATAAATACAAACAATACAGGTAAGATAATAAAGGCATGCACTGTGTTGGCAAAGATGATCACAACACACCCCTTCCCAAGAGGAACCTAAAGAGTACGCAAAGTCCAGAGCAAAGCCCACGAGGCCTTTTGTGCCCTGTCCTCCATATTTCCTTTCACTTGGCTCTCCTAACTAACCACGACACATAGACCTATCAAACCCTCCCTATTCCCCCTCTCTGTCTCAGTCACTCCTGCTGTTATATTAATGAGCTACTTAGAGTACCCAAGGTTTGTTACAGTTCATGGTTTGGCCATGGGGTTTATTCTGCCTACAATACCCTCTCACCACCTAGTCTCTTCTTCACCCATCTGCTCAGCCCATTCTCACTCTTTTCAAAAGCCTAAGCCTCAGCTCCTCCAGGAAGCCACTCTTGATACCCCCATTTCCGACACTGACATTTTGGTCTTCGCTCTGTTCAGATTTGTTTTTTCTTTAGAACTTCCAAAATACTTAAAATAGCTTAACAGCGACTGATTTTTAAAACTGGATTTCTTGGGGCGCCTGGGTGGCTCGGTTGGTTGAGCATCTGAATCTTGATTTCGGCTCTGGTCATGATCTCAGAGTTGTGAGATCGAGCCCTGCAATGGCTCATGCTAGGTGTGGAGCCTGCTGAGGATTCTCTCTCTCCCTCTGCTCTCCCCCACCCACTGTTCATACACACTCACTCTTTCCCTTTCTTAAAAAAAAACCCAAAGAACAACAAAACCTCAATTTCTTTAAGAAGTTTAAAGATAATTACTGAATGGGCCAGGTATTTTCACTGGCTTCTAAATGAAACAAAAAGGTTCTAAAAGTTTTTTTTAAGTTTATTTATTTTTTAAATTTTACTTATTTATTTTACAGAGCGAGCACAAGCAGGGGAAGCAGCAGGCAGAGGGAGAGGGAGAAGCAGGCTCCCCGCAGACCTAGGGAGCCCCACACAGGGCTTGATTCCAGGACCCCAGGACCACAACCTGAGCCGAAGGCAGACACTCAGCTGACTGAGCCACCCAGGTGCCCCAAGTTTATTTATTTTTTAGTAATCTCTACATCCAACGTGGGGCTCAAACTCACAACCCAAGATCAAGAGTTGCCTGTTCTTCTGCCTGAGCCAGCCAGGGGCCCCTAAAACATGTTTGAACTAATGAGTAGCCATGGAGATGATGTAAACGTAATGCCTTTGGAGGAAAACAGTCTTGTACAGGAATTCTGGAACATTTTTTTTTTAAAAAAATAGTTCCATTAATTTGCACATCATTTATACAAAAGATAAGGTACAACAGGAAGTCGAGATGTTCGGGGCTCCTTCACATCAGTCATGGGCACAACCGTACAGAGAAGTATGACCCTGGGGAGTGGGGGGTGTATACATCAACTGATCCTACAGATAATGAAGTGCTAGCTGTGGACTAAGGTGAGCTCGACAGGAACTTCGGCGTGAAGGCAGAACCACGTGGCAAGACTGGAAGAACAGGAGGGAGGCTGGCCTTCCTAGAGCAGAAAGCCTTTGTCAGGGAATGTAAGGCAACAGCTGGGTAAGTAGGAGGGAGTTGGATTCTACTGCTGTGAAAGGCTCTGAAAGCCAGGCTGGGGAGGTTTAAATTCGACGTGACTGGAAATAAGGAATCAGGGAAGACTGTTCTAGCTAAAGAGGTCAATAAGGCCGAGAACGGCAGCAGAAAGGAGAGAAAGGAAAATGTGAGTTACTTCAAAGGGAAATTGGACAGAATCCGAACACTTACTGTACATGAAGGGCAAAAATATATTTAACTTTGAGCTGGGTGGAGGAGAAGAGGGAATTTACTTCAGACGATGAGATTTCAGAGGTACCCTCGAGGCTTCCAAGGTCGGTTCACCCACTAACAGAATTCAGTGTTGTCCTTGGCTGACTACTTAAACAACATGAAATCAATTACAATCAGGAGGAAAATTCTCTGTGAATAGTATACTAAGTATTCAAGAGAATCTTCATTCATGAGTAAATATTACTTATTTCATGAGAACGTACGCTTTCAGATAAGAGCTGCTTAATCACATTGATTTGGCCTGTTTTCCTTCCCTCTTCAATGTACATGAAATCCTGAGTTGCTGGGAACATTCATATTGCCCAGGAAACGTGTCCACCAGCACAAGCCATCTCTCTGCCTTCTACTATCTCCTCAAGCAACTCCAGCCTGCTGCCCAAAGCTAGTTCCCAATGACACTGCTGAATCCCCTGGCTGATTCTCTGTCTTCACCTTACTTGGTGTCTCAGCAGCCTTTGATACTGACTCTTGCTTCCTCAACACACTCTTCTCATGGCTTCTGTGGGGCCACCTTCTCTGAGTTTTCCTCCTCCATCTCCTTTGCTAGCCCCTCCTTTTCTCATGATCTCTAAACACTCAGGTTTTCTAGGGTTGGGTCCTGGATCAACTTCAAATACCACCTAAGGGACTCCCATTTAAGGAGGATAGAGTATAGTTATCTTGGCCGGATTGTACCCTCTGAAAATCATCAAGAACAACAAAACAAACAAAGCCAGAAAACATTACCTACTAGGAAACAAAAACCCAGCCACGACTCTGACACATGATCTATGAAGGATGATTGGAAGTGCCACAAGAAGTCGACATAGTTGAGGGAGGTCGCTAAGAGAGAAGAAGCACCTTTGCAAATGCCAGGCCCTGGAGCAGAATTCTCCAGAAGCAGGCCGTTCAATGTTACAGAAAAAAGTAGGCAAAGAAACTGACAGACAAAGGGCAGATCAAGAATACCCACGAAGGGTGCCTGGGTGGCTCAGTTGGTTAAGCGACTGCCTTTGGCTCAGGTCATGATCCTGGAGTCCCGGGATCGAGTCCCGCATCGGGCTCCCTGCTCGGCAGGGAGTCTGCTTCTCCCTCTGACCCTCCCCCCTCTCATGTACTCACTCTCTCTCATTCTCTCTCTCTCAAATAAATGAAATATTAAAAAAAAAAAAGAATACCCACGAAAAATAAGTATGTCATGAAGGAGAAAAATTATGGTAAAATATTTCTGCACGAAAGCAAAGAATGTAAAGAAAATATATCCCATTAAACCAAGAGATCAAAGAAAACACCATTTAAAAATAGAGAAATCATGTTTCAAACCATTTTTTGGAAAAGGAGACGGGAAACCAGAAGAGCTCAAGGAAACAGAAGAGGAGAAAACCTCACAGAAATGAAGGCTACACTAACAGACAGGAGAATGGGCATGGACACTGCCAGACACAGGGGCGAGAAGAAAAGGTGGAGAAAAGTGAGCAAAACAACGTGGAAAAACAAAGTTGAAGCAGAAAGAAGGAAAGTACAGAAGAAGGAGATAACAGAGATCACATGACAGGTGTTCCTGAAGACTTTGGTATGATAATGGTGAGCTTTCAAAACAGCCAACAAAGATGCCAATAATGTATGTCAATAGACAGTGTCAGAAAACAGACCAGGCCCCTGGGAAAACAAAGACCACAGATCATTAGCACCATGGCTTGAACTGTGGCCTCCCCTCAGAAAAGATACGTTGAAGTCCTAATCCCTGGTACCCGTGAAAGTGTCCTTATTTAGAAACAGGGCTTTGCAGATGGAATCAAGATGAAGTCATCAGAGTGGGCCCAAATCCAACATGACTGGGTTATGAGAAGAGGAAAGCGCCATGTGATGACACAGGCAGAGAGATGCAAGCCAAGGCCACTCCCAGAAGCTGGGAAGAGGCTAGGAAGGATGTCTCTCCTACCGGTTTCAGACACAGCATGGCCCTTGACTTGGGACTTCTAGCCTTCAGAACTGTGAGATAAGAAGTGTCTCATCTTTTAAGCCACTCGGTTTGTGGTATTTTGTTATAGCAACTCTAGGAAACGAATACAACTAGTTATACCGAAATAAATTCCATGAAAATGGCCCGATTTCACTTACATTTAAAGAAATGCAAATCAAGGGCGCCTGGGTGGCTCAGTTGGTTAAGCAACTGCCTTCGGCTCAGGTCATGATCCTGGAGTCCCAGGATCGAGTCCCACATCGGGCTCCCTGCTCAGCGGGGGGTCTGCTTCTCCCTCTGACCCTCTTCCCTCTCGTGCTCTCTGTCTCTCATTCTCTCTCTCAAATAAATAAAATCTTAAAAAAAAAAATTAAAAAAAAAAAAAAAAGAAATGCAAATCAAACCAACAATATGGCACAATTTTCTCCAGGTCGAGAATGTAGTGAACAGCGTCAGCAAGAATACGAGGTCACAGGTGTCTTCCCTGTCGCAGGTATCATCTTCATTGGCATGACTTCCTTTTAATCCATTCTCCATAAAATATAAATCTAAATGCTCATTCCTGGGCGCCTGGGTGGCTCAGTTGGTTAAGCGACTGCCTTCGGCTCAGGTCATGATCCTGGAGTCCCGGGATCGAGTCCCGCATCGGGCTCCCTGCTCGGCAGGGAGTCTGCTTCTCCCTCTGACCCTTCTCTGTCTCTCTCTCTCTGTCTCAAATAAATAAATAAATAAAATCTTTAAAAAAATAAAAAAAAATAAATGCTCATTCCTATCCTTAAATCTTTTCAGTGGGAAGCCTTAATGTGAGGCCAATCTGACATCCAGATGTTGGCTTATCTCATGCCAACTACTCCTGATGACTGTGCTCTGGCCAAGAATAAAACAAGATCTGTCCCCACCTAAACTGCCCTGTCCACCAGCATCCCATGCTTGTTCCCTCTATGGTAGTTACCACAAGAAGTTTCTTGTTTGTTTTCTGTCTGTCTCCAGAGGAGTACAGACCATATTTACCTGAACAAGGTAAAATTGCTTTATCTTCAGCATGCAATATAGTGCCTGGAACTTAAAGGAGCTGGTTAAATATTTGAGGAATCAAAAAAATGAAGGGATGAAGGAATGAGTCCCCTTAGCCCACCTCCGTTCTCTCAGCAAATGGTTTGCATCCCATTTATGGAGAAAATTCAGGCCATCGAGTGTGTAAGACTTTAAATCACCTACCATCATTACCATTTAAAAAAAGATTTATGTACTTAATTTCACTTTTCTTATTTCCTTATGAGTCAAGCTTGGGAGGTGGGGAGATTAAGTACAGCACGATATCACCTAGTTTTTAATGGGCCATATCCCTATGTTCTACCAGAAAAGAACCTTTCCTTTCACATGGGCAGCTTCGCGTAATCTAGATACAAATAGTAACTTATATTCCAGGAAAATGTAATTAAAATAGAATCTACTCTGACTCACCCTCCGAGACAGGTTTTTCACTGTTAGGGAAGGAAGTTGCAAAGTGTTGGGAGGGTTGACTTGGAACTGGAGGTATCAGTTTGAACTTGGCGTATGTGGTGGGGCATAGGGAAGGGAAAGGGAGAGGGAGAGAGAGATGTATGTGCACACATTTCCTAGCTCTGTCTTCTGAGGGAGCTTAGAAGCAATGACACCCAGACATTGGCTTGTATTCTTTTCTTTTTTTTTTTTAAGATTTTATTTATTTATTTGAGAGAGAGAATGAGAGAGAGCACATGAGAGGGGGGAAGGCCAGAGGGAGAAGCAGACTCCCTGCCGAGCAGGGAGCCCGATGCGGGACTCGATCCAGGGACTCCAGGATCATGACCTGAGCCGAAGGCAGTCGCTTAACCAACTGAGCCACCCAGGTGCCCCCGTTGGCTTGTATTCTTAACTAAAAAGACCCAGGGTCCCGTGGAGAAAAACTGATTCTGGAGCTGGGGCAAGGGAAGTATAAGATGAGTCTGGAATACCTTGTTGAGCCAGAAAGTAGGGAAGTACTCAGAGAATGACAGGGACTTGTCAAAAGAAACAGGAACCAAAGTGAATTGGCTCCCACTGGCCAAATCTGGAACCACATGAGCACTGAAATAAGTAACATCGGCAACATCATAATCCCCTGAATAAAATAAGAATCTGCGAGTCCACACTGATATAAAATAGAAGTGAACTGGAGAAGGAAAAGCTCTTCCTTAGAGCAGAACGACAATTAAGAAATACAGAAGTAATGATGTTAGAAAATGATCCGTGCGTGAGAAAACCAGTAGTTGAAAGTGTGATGAGGAACGGGGTATTTACATAGCCACGAAGTATCTCCCCGCAAATTACTTAGCAATTACAAAGGGAAAGACAACTAATTTTACAGGAGAGAAACGCTGTGACCACCTAAACCAGGTGCTCAAAGTTATTGTCACCACTACTGATGCAAACTGACATGTGTGCCTATATCGTTAATTTTATGTGAGGCGCCCAGACATTCGGTCAAACAGTATCCTGGGGTGTCTGTGCGGGCGTTGCTGGATGAGAGTAACATTAGAATCAGTGGACTGAGCAGAGCAGAGTGCCCTCCCCAGTGTGGGTGGGCTTCATCCAATCCAGAAGGCCTGATTAGAATAAAAGGGTGACTCAGAAACAATGCTTTGTCTCTCAGCCTCACTGTCTCTGAGCTGGGACACAGGTCTTCTCCTGCCCTCATACCCAAGGCTCAGACTAGAACTTGCACCACTGGCTCTCCTGGGACTCCAGCCTGCCAGCTGCAGCGTTGGGACTTCTCAGCTTCCATAACTGTGTGGGCCAAAAAAATCTCTCTATATGTATGTATATAGACACACATGTATCCTACTGGTTCTTTATCTCTGGAGCTGGACTAATACAGATTTTGTACCAAGAGTGGTTGTAGAGGGACAGAATCTTAAGAATGAGGTTTTTGAGTTAGTTCAGGAGTTTCGGGAACTGGCTCTCTGATCAGATTTTTTTAAAAAGGTTTGTTTTTTTAAGAGAGAGAGAGAGAGAGAGAGAGAGCATGAGCAGGAGGGGCAGAGGGAGAGGGAGAGTGAATCTCAAGCAGACTCCACACTGAGTATGGAGCCTGAGGTGAGGCTCGATCCCAGGACCCTGAGATCGTGACCTGAGCTGAAATCAAAGAGTTGGATGCTTAACCAACTGACCCACCTAGGCACCCCAGGTTTTTATTTTGAATAGGCAATACAGGCTCTTAGTAAAAGATTCAGAAGATATAAATGATCAGATAGTGGAAAGTGCTTCTCATTTTTCCCATTTTCCCACAGTCTCCCCTGCCAGAGATAGCCACTGCTACTAGATTTCTGTGAATTTTTCTAGAAAGAGGTTATGCATACACACACATATACATAGTCTTTTTTACATGAATGACTTTTTTTCTCTAATTAAAATATGTATCTTGGTGATAGTTTCATGTAAGTAAATAGAGAAAAGCCTCATTTTTATGCCTGCATAGTATTTCATTTCATGGATGAATATACAATAACATACTTAACTAGTCCCTATTGGACTTTTAGGCTGTTACTAATCTTTTCTACTATGAACAATGCAACTGTAAATACAATGGCATCTATTTCTTTGTGCATATGTGTACATATTCCTGTAGAACACATTTCTAGAACTGAAGTTGCCAGGTCAAAGGATACGTACAATTTAAATTAGTGAATTTTTGCCAAATTCTTCTCAAGAGAGGCTGCTGTAGCAATTCGTACTTCCACCTACAGTTTGTTTGCTGGGTGTGGATTTTTAAAGCAACGACGCTGGCCCATATCGGAAGGACAGCTTATAATGCAGTTTTAATTACAAAGTACACCAAACTTTGACCCTTTTCTTTATTGATGTACCAAACTTATGCAATGCTCATTAGCTTACTGCCAACTTTCAATATGTTCAGGTTACCTTCCCCAGTTCTTAGATGAGAATTTCTCCCAAGGGTGAAGACATCTTACTGCAGCTTCTCCTGGCAAAATCATGGTCTCCGCATGATGGAATCAATTCATCTACTCCCCTTTGTGAGACTGCACGTTTCTGAAGTGGGCAGGGACTATTTGTTAGAGAGATTATGAATGTGAGAGCCACACAGCCCTGGAGCCCCAGGTTTGAATCCTGGCTCTGCTAGTTACTGATTGTGTGTGTTCATAAACATCTGAGTAACTAATAAGTGCCTTATGCCAGGCACTGTGCCAAGAGCCTGAGTTACAAAGAATAAGGATGGTATTATTGTACCAAAGACAGAGACAATGCCATGCTAGTACGCACAATGACAGAGGATTTAAAAATGACATATTTTTTTAATTTTTAATTTTTATTTTTCTTAAAAACTTTTTATTCGTGGGCGCCTGGGTGGCTCAGTCGTTAAGCGTCTGCCTTCGGCTCAGGTCATGATCCCAGGGTCCTGGGATCGAGTCCCACATCGGGCTCCCTGCTCTGCGGGAAGCCTGCTTCTCCCTGTCCCGCTCCCCCTGCTTGTGTTCCTGCTCTCGCTATATCTCTCTCTGTCAAAAAAAATAAAAATAAAATCTAAAAAAAAAACAAACAACTTTTTATTCGTGAGAAAGCAAGAGCAAACATGAATTGGGGGGAGGGGCAGAGGGAGAAGCAGACTCCCCTCAGAGCAGGGAGCCCAACGTGGGGCTCGACCCAGGATCCCAAGATCCTGACCTGAGCCAAAGGCAGTTGCTTAAATGACAGAGCCACCTAGGTGCCCCTAAAAATGACACATTTTTTAAAAAATTGTCATTTCCCTCTGGCTCCCATTCTCTTTCTCTCTTGCTCACATGTGCGCGTGCATGCATATGCATGCGCCATCCCCCCATCATATTGCTTCAGAAAAGATTTAGGGCAATAACAAAGATAGAAAGGATGCTATGGAAGCTCAGAAACAGGATACCTAACCCAGTTTTAGGAGCAGGAGGGTTCAAAGAAGACATCCAAAAATTAAATTTCTTGACACCTGAACTATTTATGTGATCATACCCTCTCCATAGATAAATCTAGGCACTTCTTGACTTATACTGCCTTAAGAGCACCTAGAATAGGATGCTTTATTTTGCCTTTTTATTAACATACCGAAGGCTCCAAAGAGAACATCTGAGGAGACCAGAGCCTACCAGTGTAGCAGGGTGACACTGGCACCTAGCTCCCAGGAGTGTTCCACGGGATGAGACGCTCCGCTCATGGGAACAACTCGCATACTATTGGCACGTGGTGAGCGTACAATGACGTGAAGTCCTCTTTTATTATGAGCAATACCGCCAGCCGTCCGAACGGCAGGACACGGCTTTCCTCCCCTTGGGTCCCCTTGTCCTGTGCACCGCATCTGCGCTGTGCTGGGTCTACCCTCACAGTGACGGTCACTTCTGTTAGCCTACTGGATCACCATCCAGCTTGGCGTCGTGTCCAGAAGGGATCCTCCTAGTAGTTCACAGGGACCCTCTGAAGTCAGAAAACCTTCCATAACAATTGTCAGGCTTTCCACAGGACACAGGAAACTCATGAGGGCCCCTGGCAGTGGTCTGACCAGCTCCCTGCGTTCATCTCTCGGTTTTCTTTTCCAGAGCCACCTCTCCTCACGTGAGCAGCACAAAGGGTAGTTAACCAGCAAGTGTGGTCAGGAGATGCCTGGCTGAATTATTTTACCTTTTTCTTTCCTTTTTTTTTTTCATTGCAAGATGAATTTGATATATACATTTTTAGAGAATGCCTGCTTTTTCAAAACATGTTTCTATTATATAGTAAGACATGCCTTGTAGAGAAACATTAACTTTAAAAGTTCTTATTGCTGTCTTCAGTTTTATTTGTAGTCACTTGTTCATTCATGCTGTTCAGTTATCAGCACCCACGTTCCAAGCAGGCAGACCCGTCTCCCCCCTAATTCAGGGTAATGAGAAGGACAGACACTGAACGGGCTCCAGGAAGAGGCAACAGAATGTGCCGTGCACAGGTGGAGGGAGGGACGAGGGCAGGACACAGGACTACATCACAGCAAAAACAGCAAGAGGAGCGTGAGGGCTGCGCGGGGAGAGGCGGGTGTGTGAGGCGTGCAGTGTCACAGGGTCTTGCACGTTATCTCAAGGGCAGAGTTTAAGTGCTGACCACATCGGCCTTTTGCAAGCTCCCATGACTGCAGGCTGCAGAGGACAGAGTGCCTGGCAGGGGAGCAGTGAGGAGGCCACCACCTGGGTCCTGGGAAGGGCCCGCCGGGGCTCTGGCTGGGGTAGAGCAGTGGGGAGGTAGAGCAGGGAGAGGCTTTGAGAACAGAAGCGGCACTGATTGGATAGGGTGACTTCCCAGATGTGAGATGTGGGAAAGACGGAGGGGTCAAGCTGACCACAGTGCTGCTTATCATACGGAGCTGGGACAGTAGGGGAAGAGCACAATTTCGGGAGGTGATGGTGAGCCACACAGGCTGTGTTGGGTCTGAGATTCCTGAGGGAGAGCCAAGGGAAAATGCTGCTTACTCTTCTTTCTCTCCTAAGCTAACTACGCCTGACCCTTTGGACACAAAGGAAACAATGCACAGGATGGCAGACACAGAGTACCCAGAGCACAGGGAGGGCGGCCAAAAATCCTACCTGTCACCAAGGGCACATGCTATGGGGGGGGGGGGGGACCTGCTCTGTGGCCCAGAAAGAGACAAGAGATATCCGGGTTTTTTGTTTTTTAAAGATTTTATTTATTTATTTGAGACGGAGAATGAGATACAGAGAGCATGAGAGGGAGGAGGGTCAGAGGGAGAAGCAGACTCCCTGCTGAGCAGGGAGCCCGATGCAGGACTCTATCCCGGGACTCCAGGATCATGACCTGAGCCGAAGGCAGTCACTTAACCAACTGAGCCACCCAGGCGCCCGAGATATCCGGGTTTTATTTAAATTATGTATTACCTGAATTTGATCATGTCAAGTGACTCAGCAATTCTACCTTGCTGGTATAAGGAAATAGCAGAAACAAACACAACACTGTCCCCTCCGAAAGGCTATCTACTGAGGTCCCAGGCAATGTGGTTAAGACAATACTACTACCAATACGATGGCTCCTTCTCAGTACATGGTCTAAATTCTTGACCATAAAAGACATTTTTCACCAAAGACCACTGTTCATTCCCCCAGCAAAAGGAAACAACATTTTATAGTATATCTCAATGAAAACATGATAAGTAGCGAGGATGTAAAAAATAATCTGTCAGACATGGCATAGCAAATCATGCCCACAAATATAGCAGCTGGGCTGACATCTGGGAATGGACTGCTTTTCAGTTTTTGTTCGTTTGTCTTCTGCGGGGTGTCTGAAAAGGATTCAACTTGAGACTCTCTCAGTGTGGTGAGAAGGATGTTGGTCACTCACAGGGTGCTCAGTCAACCAGTCACTTTGACAGGAGAGTCTCTACAAGGCTGATGTCAGGACATGCCCACGCTGGGCAGAGAGTCACAGTTAGGTGAGGGCACCTGTAACTTCACACTGTTGAGAATGAATCTTGAAATGGCTTCGTTTTGTCCTTGCAAGGAAAGTTGTTCTTTTCCTGAGATCAAAAAAGGTTTATAAGCTTACCAAACCCACACCAGGGAAAGCAAATTATCTGTCCTGGTTTCCATTTGCCACCCTATAGCTTTTAAATAGTCTTTTTAATTATTTAAAATTTGACTGATTGATTTAGCTAAAATCCTAATAGAGGAAATATAGAGATTGGTGAACTGGACTACAGTAAAATCACTCTCAGTGATTGTAAGAGTCCTTAGGAACTACAGAGCGTCAGACTAACAGATGGATATTTAAATACATGCATTTAAAATTAGTAAAACACACACAAACAATAAATATAGCGTTATTTAGTTATGAAATGCTGAGTGTCTAACGATGACAGACACGAAGATCTAGACCAAAATATAAGAATGAAACTTCTCCTATTAATAACACGACACTGTATTTTCTCTTCCAACCTACAAGTGATAAACACAATTTCTCCAACATAAGGCTCAACTTTTATATATATATTCCTTTTCATCCGTTTCACTTAAAAATGATTTCCTATTGGGGCACCTGGCTGGCTGAGTGGGTTAGGCGTCTGACTCCTGATTTCGGGTCATGATCTCACGGTTGTGGGACTGGGCTCTGCAACCGGCTCCACGCTCAGCATGGAGTCTGCTTGAGATTCTTTCTCCCTTTGCCTCTGCTCATGCTCTTTCTCTCTCTCTCTCTCTCAAAATAAATACATACAATCTTAAAAAAAAAAAAAGATTTCCTATTATATTAGCGATTTGGCTCCCTGGCATGCCTAGCAAAGTGGTTAAGTGCATTCTGCCTTAACCAAGGGGTGAGCCTAGTTATAAATCAGCACTGCTCAGGAAAATGAACAAGACCTAGGCCTGAGCCAGACAATCCTTTGGTAGAAATGCACAATTACATGAAGTGATAACAATTATGCATTTTAAATACTACAAACCACTTATACCACAGTACTGAACTCTCTTTTAAAAATAAGTAAGTAAATCATTTCACAGATGTCTGAGGACTGTAACTAAACAGGATGCCTTTAGGATTCTTACCCCATCCTAACCCTTGGATAGGAAGCCTCTTCACCTTACACTATACTTAAATATTTGGCTCTCTGGGTGACAGGAAACCTAATAGGTTCACCCTGTCCCTCTGCCTAATTTAGTAAGTGACAGAAAACCTAATCAGTTGGCTAGATCCCTTGTTAAAAACTGTAATTCCTTACGCCAATTTTCCTAACATGTGAAGGTTCTGATATAGTTAAAGCAAGGTTTTCCTAGGTGTTATTGAGACTTGGGGCAACCAGATAGGGAGCTTTAGGGTCCAAGCTGGGCAGTAGCTGTGGCAGGAGACACTGAAGAGAAATAAATGGTTAAGTAGTCAAGCAAATGGATTATTTCCATTTTGGCTACTGTGACACCTGTTTTCAGTTCAGAAAACAAAGGCACAGTAAACTAATATTTATTGTGCCAAGAACTGTTACCAAAGCTGCTCCCCGGGGCCCCTCAATAATGGCTGTTGGTTCCGGGATGGAGTTATTATGGTAAGGACAAGGGAGCTGAATTTGGAGGGATTTAAAGAAGATATAAAAGGCAAACAACATCCACTATTACCACTCTGCAAGGGGTTTCCACTGTCACATGACACAGGAGACGTTGCATTTTACAGCTTTATCCCCATATTGTAATCAAGTCTCCTAAGAGATCATGAGCCAGATTTCTTTCAAATTTATTTTTACTTATTCCTAGTACACTGCTGTGGCATCCAGAGGAATTTTTGCTAAGGGAGGAGGGACCTGGAATCATGAAGAAGTGAATGATAAAAACCTCCAAGTATTAAACGGACTCATATTCAATTATAAAAAATCAACACATTCCAAAGACAAACATGATACAGATATTCTGCTACTCTGCTTTATCCAGTCAGTCCTTCTGCACTCTTGAAAATAACCGAGCGCTGTCTACACTCAGGAATACCAGACATGAGGAAGTGAACTAAGAGAAGAAGAATGTGGTGGCAAAGAAAAGAGTCAAAAACTAAAAACAGATCAAACACATCAGGAAATGGAAAAAACAAATAATTTTCCCTATTTTTTCTTAGTTCCTAAAGCAGAAATTAAATCATTTTTATTGCTAGATCAAACTGAGAAAGGAATTTATGTAGATAGATTGGTTGACAATTTAAGACAAATACCATCATACTTATTTTTTAAGTGTCACTGCAACCAGGATTGAAATCAGAACTTCCCAGGATGGTGAGAAAAGCTTTAGCGACCCCCAGAAAGCAGCTGTCCTCCAGCCCAACCTTGCTCAGGAAACCGTTTCCCTAAATGTCTGTTAATATTACATCTCAAAAAGTAAAAGAAAAGGTCAGCTGACTTATCAATAGCATTATTTCCAGAGCTTTACTTAAATTTTAAGTTCCGCTGCCCTCTGTGAATAAGGATTGAAACTCAACTATGTGACTGAATAATGAAAAAAAATTAATATTCTGATTTTATAATTTCAGGAAATACTTTGTCTCAAGTTTTTGCTTATAATCCGTCTACTAAGTTTAAAAAGTCAAGGGTTTGGCCAGCGTGGCCAGTGTATTTGGCAGAGCCAGGGCTGAGGATTCAGTTGGCTCAGTCTGTGCACACACGAGGAGCCCAGGGTAAAGATTCTGCTGGTGCAGCCAGGATGTCCGGCAGGGTAGGGGTGGAGGAGGTGGCCCGCATGGTGGGGACATTCAGGAGGACCAAGAATGTAAGTAAAATGATGAGGATGAAGGGAGCCAGGTTTATCAGAACTGCAGAAGGAACTCACAAATTTCAAAGGAGAAGGCTAAAATAAACCCCGTGGTGTTGGACAGAAATGGGAGATACTGGTATGAAATCATGGTGTTTAAGACAAAGAAACAAAAAGACCTATGTACATTTGTGTGTGTGTCTCCCCCCCTTCACCACCCACCAAACCATTTTCTGAGAAAGGCTAAAAGCAATGACACACCAGTAGCAACAACTGTATCTACTACCAATCTTGATTTCTTTCTCTTTTTTCTTTTTAAAGAGTTTATTTACTTATTTGAGAGAGAGCGAGAGAGAGCATGAGCAGGGAGGAGAGGGAGAAGCAGGCTCCCTGCTGAGCAAGGAGCCCGGTGAGGGGCTGGATCCCAAGACCCTGGGATCATAACCTGAGCTGAAGGCATAACCTGAGCTTAACTGACTGAGCCACCCAGGCGCCCCCCAATCTTGATTTCTAAATGCCACACCAAGACTAAACCAATGGTTTTTAGAGAAATGGCCAATTTCATCACTGGGACAGGAAAAACACAAGATGAGCCTGGACTCTTACTGAGCCAGAAAATAAGGAAGTTCTTAAAGACTGACAGGGACATATTGGAAGACACTGCGGCCAGCTGAAAGGGGCTTCCACTGGCCAAATCTAGGCCAAATAGTTTCACTTTATTTGGGAATAGAAGGAGAATGGGTTTTGTGGTTGACTATTTACCTTCATCCTCTGTTGTGGCTCTGTTGACTACAGCTTTTATCCTGACCGGCCTTCTAGAAGACACATACCAGCGATTAGACCAAAGCATGGGGCTAAATTGGCACAAATCCACCACCACAAATGAACAAACAGCTCGGATCTATTGCTTATTTAAAATATCTAATATGTGGGCGCCTGCACATCAGCAAAACATGTGTACACTTTGCTAATAAGGTCCTTCCTTAGATATAGGGAGGCAATGCCTTTATTTATGCTTTGAATGCGTTCTTATGTCAGGCTGCTAAAATTGGATGCAGAAAAAATTGTTTTGGTTATTAATGCATACAAAAATACTTCTTCCAAGTTTTGTCCTTAATATCAACTAGAAGAAAAAATTTTTTTTTTTGCTGGAAAATAACTTGTAAGACATGGTATCAATTAGATTGGCCTTAAATGTTTCCTTTCCTCAAATTCTGACTAAAAGATTAATCACTTAGGGAAGAAACATCTTTCTCACTGTTGACAATCTGTGGCTGTTAGCTCTGACTTTTAAAAATAATTTTCATACTGAAATAATTGCAAACTTAAGAGCATTAAAAAACTTCCAAATATCTTTCTCTTGGATTGCTAACATGTTTTCATATTTGTCTTATTCTAAAATATGTATGTATGTATATGCATGCAAATATATATACACATACTAATACTTTATTTTTTTATTATTATTATTTTTTAAAGATTTTATTTATTTATTTGACAGAGAGCATGAGAGAGAGAGCACATGAGAGGGGGGGAGGGTCAGAGGGAGAAGCAGACTCCCTGCCGAGCGGGGAGCCCGATGCGGGACTCGATCCAGGGACTCCAGGATCATGACCTGAGCCGAAGGCAGTCGCTTAACCAACTGAGCCACCCAGGCGCCCACTAATACTTTATTTATACAGATTATAATAACTTACTTTTCTAAGATGCTGACCCTCGAACACACAGGCTTGAACTATGCCGGTCCACTTACACAGATTTTTTACAGTACAGCACTGTAAATGTATTTTCTGATTTTCTTAACATTTTCTTCTAGCTTACTTTACAGTATAAAATACATATAGCATGCAAAATATGTATTAATTGACTGTCTATATTATCAGTAAGACTTCTGATCAACAGCAGACTATCAGTAGTTAAGTTTTGGGGAAGTCAAAGTTATATCTGGATTTTCAATTATGTGGGAAATCAGTGCCCTAACCCTCGTGTTGCTCAAGGGTCAACTGTGTATCATATTGTTTTTCAAATGGTACATAATTCGAGTTAGGGAAGGTAGCTGATGGCACTGGTAAAGCTGAAGGTTTTGTTCTGGCGTGTTTGGGCTCTTATATACTAGTCCCATAATCAAACGAAGCTGTCTACGGAAGCCAGGCAGGCAAAACATGTAAGTGAAGCAGAAATGAACTCTATAGGACCCAGAGGGCGCTGGACCAGTGCGTGCCCTGTAGAAGGGAGCAGCTGTTGCTCTTATAGATGGTCCCTATTTTGAAACGTGTACCGAGTGCCAGAACTTTTTTTTTTTTTTTCATTTTTCAAGAGAAGCTAGAGAGAGTGGATTTTTAAGGGATATTATCCAATTTTTAATCGGGACTCATGTTTAAAGATAATAAAACTGGTTTAGGGGGAAGTACATACACATATTCATCTGTCATTTGTATACAACTCACTACAAAACCAGTTGACAGGTGTAATAATAATTTCTGGTGATGACTAATAGAAAGTTCTGATACTATAAATAGGTAATGGGCTTTGTGCAAAACAATGAAAAAAAAAAAAAACCTACCCTGCCCTAAGATCCCGTAGTCAATTCTCTTGCAAAGGAAGTGATGCAATACCAACTGCATGCAGGATAAATAAAAAAGACTGAGCTGGCGAGGATTAAACCCATGTTACAAAACAACATCTGCAAAACAGAGCTCTTTAAAGGAACCTTCCTGAGTATTGCTACTTACAAAGAAGCAGGCTGAAACACAGTAGTCGGGAAGAAATCTGTTACAATTCAAAGAACAAAGGCTCTTCTTTTTAATTTAATTTTTAAAAAAAGAGCACCAACAAGGAAGTACCCTTGGCATTTAAAGGCTGACCTTAAGATTTATCTGGTAAAATCAGTATTTATACATTACTAATCAGTCTGACTAATGTTTACTTTTGGCTTACAGAACAATTCATCAACTAGTTAATCATGATACTACAGTTACTCATAAAATAAAATCGATCCAATTTCTATTTTCAAACATCTTAACATCTTTTAGGAAGTATTTCAAGTCCCACCATCTCCATAATGCTCTCCATGGCATCTCTAGCCTGTAGGATCTCTTTCCCTCCACTGGAGGTAGAGGCTGATTGCTGTCTCTACAATTTAGCAATTAATCGCATGCCACACTGGGGCATCTCCACTATTACCCTTTTAAACTGTTTAATTTGTTACTGCTATTTAATATTTAATATTTCAACTGTCCCTCTATTTCTTTATAAAAAACCAAACACTGTTATTCCAAGTGCTCCAGTCTGCACATTGTTGGTTGCTTAGTCTGTGGGAAGTACAGAAATAGAGAATGTTTAGAAACTTTTATGGCAATTTGACATTACGGTGACAGCCAAGAGGGAGATCAGTGAACTCATCTTGTTCGACAGAGTAAAGACCATTCTGGATGCTGTTAAATTCTCATGGTGAGGTTGTGTGTGACAGAAGCTGGATATTAGTCATGCACAGTGGAGCATGTTACAATGTATAATCCTTCAGGATGATAGTTTAGCAACTCTAATGGAGAAGGACATAAAAACCTCAGAAAGTGTAAGCACTGATTTTCATTACCTGTTAGGTTTACAGTCATTTAAATTTTTAATAAGGCCTGTTTTAAATTTGTAGTTTAGCACTATTAGCTACACTAGGAAAATAAAATTTGTATTACTTATGTTTAATCCAATTTAATTTAATCCCTAATCCTTGGCAAAACAACCTTCACAGCCTTTTTTATTTGGAAAAGACACATCTTTTCTGAATGTAGTAGTCACAGTGAACTGAGTATCATGGTGAAGGCAGGTCCAGAGAAATGCAGACCAAAAGAGCTCAAACTAGGGTGGGCTCCAAGGTATGAATCTCTCACATACTGAGTCTGGTTTTGGAGCCAAAACTGATGATGAGGTGTGTTACTGGCAGAGATGACCAATAAAGCAATAAGACCATCAAAATGAGGTCATCTTTACACATATAGCATAAAGAGATAACCTCAAAACTGAAAGAATTCTTTGAAAGAAAAAGTACGAACTTGAAAGCTGACATAGACAGCAGAGTCTAACCCTGGTCAAGGCAGCCCATCAGGACACCAAGGTTGGAGCTGGGCTGGTCCACAGAAGCACTGGCCTTGGACCTGGTCCTGGAAGAGCTATTTGGGCGGCTGCGTGTTCTCTGGGTTTCAGAGACTCCCTGAGACACAAGAGCTCAAACCACATCGCTCTTTTCGGACCATATATAACTTCAGGGATTAAATTGTTCTCCGAGGGTTTGATGAGAGATGGGAGAGCATGATTATAAAAGTAATCTTACGCTACCACACCTAAAGTGTTATATGCTGTTTACTTGTTCAATTAGTTTAAATGTATATTTTATACCCGATTTGTAAATGAGAACATCTGGCTTTGGAGAAAGAGTGCATTAACCTGTAAAAGCGAACCTTCCTATTTTGAATGCCTGAAGAGACTAATACACTTTTTAAATATTTCTCTTAAGAGTAAGTATTATGTTATCTGTTACTGCATTTTTATAGCTCACTGGGTGTTTGGCTTTCCAAGGCAACGCTAGTCAGTTCCTTGCTCGCTATGAATGAATTACTTTGCCTGCCCTTTAGCTCCAGCGTATTCAGGAAAGGAGCGGTGCACAGTAAATGGTGAATGGCATTTCCCATTTTACAACACTGGCCACATGCAAGGCCTAACAAAATAACATAAGGAAGGACAAATATAGGTGGATTTTGCAATTCTCCCTGTTGTATACATGTTATATATCCATTCACATAGGAGAGCTACAAAATAATTTCACTTAAAGTAAGCTAACAATTGTACAGATTCCTCAAAATTGAATTTTTCTTTTCATGAAAGACTTCAGAGTCAGTCTAAACCAGATTGAAAAAAAAAACCCACAAAAGTTAATGCACATGAATTCTACTATAAACTATAATGTTAAAGGCAGGTTAATAATGGTAAAAATATTCAAACGGGGTAAAAGCCTTCATCCTACTCTCCAAAGGTTTCTATTGTTAACCAATCACTCTTCTATATCCTTCCAGGAAACTTTATGTGCCTGTACTCCGTTGTTTGTATATGGCAAAGACACAGTTCTGTCCCCAAACATTCCATCTCTTCTTCCCCATTTCAACCCCTTCTTGTGGTTAGGCAGGGCCGCATTATTAGTTCTGGCCAATAGCTGTGGGACGTCCATGCTCCTGAGCCAAAGCACAGAAGAGCCGGCGTGCACACTGCCCTGGGGTCCGAGGAAGCTCTGTTCGAGATGGCAGAGCCACAAGGTGAAAGCAGCCTGGGTGCTCACTGGCTACCCGCAGAGTCTCCTGGATCCACAGATTTTATGTGAGTGACACATAAGCCCTTGTTACATTAAGCTGCTGAGACCTGGGGGTTGTTTGTGACTGAAGCCTAACTCATCCTATCCTAATTCGGCAGTCTTTCCATGTTAGCATATCTGCATACCTCATTTTTCTAAACCACAGTACACATATGTCATAACTGAGGGTCCACTCCTACTGATGAACTTTTAGGTTGCTCCTAGCTTTGTTGTTACCCTCGTTACTATAAACACACTGTCGTTAACATCATCTTACACACAAGTTTGCTAACACATATACAAATATTTCTCTAGGGGAAATTCCCTGAAGTAAAGTTGCTGGGCATAGAATAGTATGTTGAAAAAAAAAATTCAAGTAAGTAATCCATCAATCATCACAATTCAAAAGGCACACAAAGGAAGGCAGTGGAAGTTTCCTTCACACCCTATCCCACAACCTCTAGTGCCTTCCTCTAACTATAACCAATGCTATCAATATCCTACATACCCTGAGAAATTAGATATATGTAAATGTTATACCTCATACACATATATATGCAAATGTGTGCACATACATGTATATACATACACATGCACATATGTATATTTAGGGTGGATTCTGAAACATTTCTAAATTGCCCCTCAATGAGAGTGCCTGCTTCTCCATACTTTTTAGGGCTGTTTGTATTTATTTATTTATTTTTATTTTTAAAGTTTATTTGAGAGAGAGAAAGACAAAGAGGACACACGTGCGGGGGTGAGGGGAGAGGGAGAGAGAGAATCCCAAGCAGACTCCCTGCTGAGCATGGACGCTGATGTGGGGCTCAATCTCACAACCCTGAAATCATGACCTGAGCCAAAACCAAGAGTCAGACGCTTAACAGACTGAGCTACCCAGGTGCCCCTTCTAGGGCTGTTTTTTTTTTTTTTTTAAAGATTTTTTATTTATTTATTTGACAGAGAGAGACAAAGCGAGAGAAGGAACACAAGCAGGGGGAGTGGGAGAGGGAGAAGCAGGCTCCCCACCGAGCAGGGAGCCCGATGCGGGGCTCGATCCCAGGACCCCGGGATCACAACCGGAGCCGAAGGCAGACGCCTAACGACTGAGCCACCCAGCTGCCCCTCTAGGGCTGTTTTTAAAACAAGAGGCATTCATGCTGTGTTTCTGTGCTAGGCAGTAGTAACAACCATTAATATTGGGGTAGACCTTTCATGTTATCTCTTCTAATGTATATATATATATTTTAAGTAATCTCCACACCCAACATGGAGCTTGAACACACAACCCCGAGATCAAGAGTCGCATGCTCTTCGACTGAGCCAGCCAGGAGCCCCGACTCTTCATATTATTTTAATAGAAGTAATTGTAATTGTAATTGTCAGGTAAACTAATATCTATGTAGTATTTGCAAAATAAATTCACAGTGGTCAAGCTGCCCCAGAGGCAGGCCGAAACTAGTTAATGCTTCCTCTTGACCTAGCAGCATTGGGAATGCACTAAGGAGAGGCTGAGGCTGATGCAGGACAGGCGGGACAAAGCAAGGCCAGTGGCGTGCAGATGAGTGGAGAGGTATGACCAGGAAACAGCCAGGAGACGGACGTGGCTGAAGGTGTTTACAAACACTTCAGAAAAGTGGCAGAACTGTAAACGTAGTCACCAGTAGGGACCAGCGTGATGCACATTACATCTGAAGGGCAAGGAAGCTGGACAGAAAAGAGCCCAGAGAGCAGACATGGGGCTGAAGAGGAAGGGCTGGGGAGCTGTTGGCAAGAAGAGCAGAAGGCAGGATATAAAGATATGAAGTTCAGAGTTCTCGTTTTGGTAAAGGTATGTTGGCAGTTGGGCATCCTGGGTCAGAACAGGAGAAGGGATTTTCCCAGGTAATTGAGGTCTAAAGAGCATATAGAAAATGAGTATTTCAGATCACTAGTTTTCAGGTTTATAATTTTGGGGAACTATCAGATTAAATCTATACTTTTAATATAACTTTAAAGAACTCTGACTACACATCACGATTTCCTGGGCTTGGGGATGGAAATATTTTGGTTTGGGAGATGTTTTTGTTTTTTTGTAATAATTTTTATAAACTTTTGAAAAGTAGATCCACTAAATTATTTTGTTTTGTAAAATCGAAATTAAATTTTTTAAAGCTTATTTATTTATTTAAGTAATCTCTACGCCCAATGTGGGGCTCGAACTCACAACCCCAAGATCAAGAATCGCATGCTCTTCTGACTGAGCCAGCCAGGCACCCCTGAAATTTACTTTAATGGGTGATGGTTATCTGACTCCCAGCATTCCACTGAAGCCTTGGCACACAGATGGTGACAGAAGCAATGGCTTCACCCAGACAGAGGGGTTCCTTAAGAAGAGAGACAGCTCCTGAACAAGATGGGCAGAAAGGACGAGAATGGCTGGAAGGAGACCGGGAGATTGCATCAGAATGGAAGAGAGGGGAAGGGGCAGAACCTTTGGGGACTGTAGAGCAGCATTTTGAAATCTACATTTCAAATCAGACATTTCTTCCAACTGTCTATGGACTATTTCCATGATGATGTTTCACAGGCACCTCAGACTCAGTCTGTTTAAAACAACGCAATCGGGGGTGCCTGGGTGGCTCAGTTGGTTAAGCATGTGACTCTTGATCTCAGCTCAGGTCTCGATCTCAGGGTTGTGAGTTCAAACCCCATGTTAGGCTCCATGATGGGCATGGAGCCTGCTTAAAAATAAAAAATAAAAATAAATAATAATAATAAAAAACTCATTTAAATCCCTGTCCATCAAACTTACTTGGCCTCTAGTCTCCACCACCTCCATGAATGGCTACCTGATTAGCCAAGAAGAAACTGGAAACCAAATGAGGCTGTTCTCCCGTCCCTATGTCCAGCCAGGGAGGATGCCACAGCTCCAGCCCTCACATCCATCCTCCATGCTCCAGCACCACTCCTCAGTCTGACCTGATTTTCTACAATACGCACTACATCTAGTTTTTCTGACTTCAACATGACTCCCAATTCATTTTTAGATCTTTTTCCTTCTCATCACAAAATATTTCGAACTCTGCCACAGACATGGTATATTCTCTACCCAAATTCAGCCCCCAAACCCCCTTTCTTGGCCAGCAGAGCTCTGATTCTGCTCAGGAGTTCACTTCCCTGCCAACCCACTCCCAGTCATTTGCTCAGGGAATGGAATCTTATCCCCAGCTCCAGGAGGATGGATCTTGGTTAGTCTAACTAAAACTGGGAATTCCAGTTCCCTTGTCAGTGATCAGATTACGAAAGTTCCCTTGATCTGAGTGAAGATGAGGGGGAAGTCCTCTTAGAAGGCTATCATATGCACATAGTGCCTGAATCTTCATCTTAAGGTGAGGGGAGCCAGCTTAAGAGGACAAGTCAAAATGCCGAAGGAATGGGAAGGACCCGAGTCCTTGAGGACATGACTGAGCAATGGGATTATGCAACCTTGGATCCATTGTACATCTAGACTTCTTGTTACAAGACAGAAAGAACTTCCCTTGCTGTTTAGGTTACTTTTATTTGGGTTTTCTACTAATTGTAGCCAAAGCACCCTGCCACAGGGAAAAGCTGATAAGCTTAGTTTCAAATGCTGAGTTTGAGTTCCTGTGGGACACCCGAGGGAAAGCACGATGAAAAGGTGAGAGGAGAGGGTGGAGAGATGCAGCTTCAGCCCAGAAGTGATACTGAGAGCTACATAAGAGTACCTGAGGTCGCCAGGTCCCGTTATGACTAATGATGGCTAATAGTTACTCGGTGCTTCTTAGGTGGTAGGCCCTGTTCCAAATGTATTAGAAGAAGTACCCTTTTTCATGTCACAATTCCCATTTTACATATGGCAGAAATGAGGACTGGAGGGGTTCAGGAACTTGCCAAAGGTTCCAAAGGCTGAGGGAGTAGTGCCACGATTCAAAACCAGCAGTATGACCAGACAGTAAATGCACTTAACTCTGTGCACCATGTTACCTACATCTGGATCATAGGAAGAGACAACAGCCCGCTCATAAATAGCAGTATTCACAGAAGTGGACACAAAACACACATTCCTACAGGCAAAAAAAATAAAAGAGCAGCTTCACTTTGAGGCAAAGAATGAGGCCTGACAGTCACAAAATCTGAACGTGAGGGTGCTGGAGAGCCAGCAGAGGAGCGGGTCGGTGGCAGGCCGGGCAAGACAGCCTGCTGAAGTGCTGGGCAAGACCGTGGACATGCAGCAGGTGCTGGCCGCCACCCCCACATGCGGCGCAGCCCTGCGGAGGGACAGCACGTCACCGTGCATTGGCTTTCTCGTCTAAACAAGATACCTGGGGCGCCTGGGTGGCTCAGATGGTTAAGCGTCTGCCTTCGGCTCAGGTCATGATCCCAGGGTCCTGGGATCGAGTCCCACATCGGGCTCCCTGCTCAGTGGGGAGCCTGCTTCTCCCTCTGCCTCTCTCTCTGTCTCTGATGAATAAATAAAAATCTTAAAAAAAAAAAAAAAAAGATACTGAATCACTCACAGAGAGGAAAACGAGTATTTACTGAGGACTGACAAAATGCCAAGCACTAGGCTAGATAGGAACTCTATGTGCGTGCCATTTAATCCTCACTATAACCTTGGCCGGACTGTGACATTAGCTGTCCGTGAACAATTTCACCACGGCAATATAATTTAGAAGCATGGAGTCATTCACACCCATCAGCAAATCCTATTAGTTCAACCTTCAAGATATATCCAGAATTCAATCATTTCTCCTGCAGATGGTCTTCAGCATTTCCCAGTATTTCCCAAGATTTGGAAAGCTATTCTGGCACTGACTTAGTCTTCCATAGTACATCCTCAAATGTACTCCACAGACAAATCTGAAAAAGACTGGGTTCTTGTACACCCTATTGTTCATTTATCCAACAAGTGTTTACTGCGCTAGGCAATGTGTTAAGGGCTTAGGATGATGGTGACCAACATGATCATGGTCTGAGATCCTCCAGGCAGTCCAGCAGGACATATGGACAAGTAAACAGGAAAACACAGGACCGGAGCTACCGGAACCGAGGAAATGCAGGGTGATGATCAGAGTACAAATGGAGCACAGTTAACCCAGCCCTCAAGGTTTGGAAGAGACAATCCAAGAAGTAAAATCTAAATTGAGAACCCAAGGCTGGGTAGGAATTATCCAGGTGATGAAGGAGGAATCGGGTAAAGAGCAGTGTTCGACACAGAGGTCACAGCAAGAACAAACCCTGAGAGGTTTAAAAAAAAAGTAAGATGTGTTTAAAGAGAAGTTCAGTGAGGCTGGAGCACAGAGCACAGAAAAGACAGTGCAGGGAAAGGGAAGGAAAGACAGTGCAAGACAAGACAGGAGAAGTAACGGTTGATGATGTGGGTCCTTGCAAGTCACCTCAAGATGTTTAGGCTTTATCCCCAAAGCAAGGGCGAGTCACGGAAGCATTTCGAAGTAAAGGCATGAGCTGCTGACTTCGGCATTTTAGAAAGGGAGTTCTGGCTACGTCATGGAAGTGTTAAGACTGGAGCTCGGGAGACCAGTTAGGAGACAGCTGTGTGCAAGGGACCCTTAAGAGAGACCTATGTGAGAACATGGTGGGCGTCCGATTCAAAATGTATTCAGGGGACTGATCTGACCTCAAGGGGGTGGGAATGGTGAGGAGAGATGAGTCAAGAACAAAGAGATTTCTGGCTCCAGCACTGGGAGGAAGGTTGAACCCAGAGTAGCTTTTACGTGTTGGTAAATTTCTCAAGGCAGCAAACACATTTTAGAAAAGTGACCCACCAGAATCTCAGCCAGTCACATAAAAACTACTTTTGTGTTGACATTTCAAATGTGTCCCTTCTCTCTCTCCTACTGCACTTATAAATAAGAGTAAATGCTCTCTGGATTTGTAAACACAGAATGTGACCTTATAAAATGGTGTGGGAGGAAGGAGGATAAACAGAGGGCCTACTTAATCAGAGCTGCTCTTTCAGGGAAGCGCCAAACAATCTGGGATAATGAAAATCAGACTAAGACTCTGCAGACTATTTTAAATGAAGCTGTTGTTTCTTCTGCGGGGAACGCGTTACAAATTAAGGCATAAGTTAATCATTCTTGACAACTTAAATATTTACTCTGGAATTGCTATATTAGCTATTAAATGTTGTCTTATGGTAATGCTACTTGCAATAACAAATAACCCCCAAACTTCCAGTGGCTGAACATGAGAAGTTTATTTGTTAATCACACATTAGTCCAATACAAATGTTTCTGGGCGGAGGGAGGGGGGGCTCTGCTCTACGCTGGCATTTGGTGACCCGTTTGACAGAAACTCTCCCCTCATCAAACACATGACTTCCAGGTTGCCTTAGGCACTGATCACCAGACTGCAAAAAGGGGCAGAAAATGGAGAATCACACGTGGGAGGGCTTTTATGAGTTAGCCCTGGAAGTGGCTAGCACTCAGAAACTCCACCGGAATTCCACTCAGTCACAGGACACACATAACTGCAAGGGAAGATGTGACCAAAAAAGAGAGGAAACACATTTTGGTGAATAGCTGTGGTAGATGGGAAAATTCTGAAAACAAGATACAAGACTTATGCATCTGTGCAGAGCCTATCACAAAGAAAATAAGAATTCAAGTACTCAAATAGAATTCTGTTGAAAAATACCTTAAGAAAAAAATTACCCTGGGGCGCCTGGGTGGCTGAGTTGGTTAAGTGTCCGACTCTTAAATTTGGCTCAGGTCATGATCTCAGGGTTGTGGGACTGAGCCCCGCTTTGGACTCCTGCTCAGCAGGGAGTCTGCTGGAGATTGTCTCTCTCCCTCTCTCCCACCCCACTCACTCTCTCTCTAAAATAAATAAATCTTTTTTAAAAAAAGAAAATTACCCTATAAGAGATCCATTTTATTGCACAAACTACTGCTAAAAGAATTGTAGAATATGTAAACTGAAGGAATGTAGAAAAAAACAGAAGATTTCTAAGATCTTGATTTATGAAAGTTGCTCGTTTCAACCTGGATTTTCCATATTTACCAACAAGATACCAAGAATATTATGATGGATGAAATCATTCCAAACTTGTGATTCACTAAGAACCATAAATACTATTTCTGAAGTACAAGATCCCACCAAGAAACAAACGGAGGGTTTTAGAGGGGAGAGAGGTGGGGGGATGGGTTAGCCTGGTGATGGGTATTAAGGAGGGCACATATTGCATGGAGCACTGGGTGTTATACGCAAACAATGGATCATGGAACACTACATCAAAAACTAATGATGTACTGGATGGTGACTAACATAATATAATAAAAAAAATAAAGTACTACAAGATCCCAGTTAATAGATACTACTTACGTGTTTTAAACTTTCATTTTTTAATTCTCATTCTCATAATTTTTATGTAAAGCATAGTTATTGTTTTAGGTAGTTCAAGCTCAAGGAAACAAATAAGATCCAAATATGGAGGTTTTTCCCAAGAGACAACCTCCATATTTGTAATTCATTTCTCTGAATGGAAATTTATAAACCAAGAGAAAGTTCCTGATTTATCAATCAGGATAATACTAGGTTATGTTGGGGGAAGAAATAAGCCCCTGAAATAAAAATTTATTCTTGCTCATGTAAAAACCCAGTCCTGGTGAGGCGGTCTACCATCTTGGCAGGCTAGGCAAGGAAATGCAGATAAGTACAAGGTTATTCAGTGATTACCGACTGGGCTACATCTGTACAACCACAAGCTCCAGTTCCTAGGTACATTTCCTATTATAAATTTAAAAGTTGTATCCTGACAGGGGCGCCTGGGTGGCTCAGTCGTTAAGCGTCTGCCTTCGGTTCAGGTCATGATCCCAGGGTCCTGGGATCAAGCCCCGCATCGGGCTCCCTGCTCGGCGGGAAGCCTGCTTCTCCCTCTCCCACTCCTCCTGCCTATGTTCCCTCTCTCGCTGTGTCTCTCTCTGTCAAATAAATAAATAAAATCTTTAAAAAAAAAAAAAGAAAAGAAACTGCTATTTAAAAAAAAAAAGTTGTATCCTGACATATAAATTAGCGTCTTGTAAGTTTATTTGTTGGCACCAATAAATCTGATAATCAAAATGGTAAAATTAAATTTCTGGGCTTGCAAACCCAAATAAAAACAAAGCCTTTACCCATGGTGACCTCGTAGCAGGTAACATGACCCAAAGCCCTATGTGAAGTAGCCAGCTGATTCCTTTCCACATCTCTTAGCATCCTAAACAAGGAATCAATCCATTCATCCATCCATCCTACTTATTGAGGATGTCTATATATCTCGCATGATGTTTGACATAAAGGATACAGCAGCAAAAGGGATACATTAGGTTCCCACCCTGATAGAATGTATAGTTCAGTGGGGGACACAGTTTTTAAAAAAATTACCAATAATCATATTTTTACAATCCAGATAAACTAGAGACATGAAAGAGGAACACAAAATGCTAACAGTATCTAACATGAGACATGTTAGTTTAAGGGAGGTTTCATTGAGACAAAAGCAGGGCTCTTAAGGATAAGTAAGGGTCAGACAGGTGAAGATGAAGGGTTAAGAATGTTGCAGACAGGGGACGGTGGGGAGGGAGGCACCTGGGTGGCTCAGTCTGCCTTCGGCTCAGGTCCTGGGATCGAGTCCCACACTGGGCTTCCTGCTCAGTGGGAAGCTTGCTTCTCCCTCTCCCACTCCCCCTGCTTGTGTTCCTCTCTCACTGTGTCTCTTTGTCAAATAAATAAAATCTTAAGAATGTTGCAGACGGGGGCGCCTGGGTGGCTCAATTGGTTGAGTGTCCGACTCTTGATTTTGGCTCAGGTCATGATCTTGGGTCATGAGACTGAGCCCCACGTTAGGCTCCACACTCAGCAGAGTCTACTTGATATTCTCTCTCTCTCCCTCTGCCCCTCCCCTCACTCTCTTTATTTATAAAATAAAACCTTAAAAAAAAAAATAAAAGAATGTTCCAGACCAGGGCGCCTGGGTGGCTCAGATGGTTAAGCGTCTGCCTTCAGCTCAGGTCATGATCCCAGGGTTCTGGGATCGAGTCCTGCATCAGGCTCCCTGCTAGGCAGGGAGCCTGCTTCTCCCTCTGCCTCTGCGTCTCTCTCTCTCTCTGACTTTCATGAATAAATAAATAAAACATTAAAAAAAAAAAAAAAAAAGAATGTTCCAGACCAAGGGAAGGATTGGAAACTTAGTCCAATATTAATTATTATTTCTGGTCTTGAGCTTTGATATAGTTTTAATAATTCTTTTGGTTTCTCCCCCATTTGATTGCTGTTAACACTATTAAAACTGAATTTTAAATAATACAGTGTGATCCTAACCAATCAAGTTTGTAATAGACTGCAATTCTTTAACACTATCTTCAAATACTAGGGGAAGGAGAAAACATTTGAATACAATTTTTCTTTGAAAATGCATACACTATTTATTTGCAATTAGTAAACTATTAGTTCATTGCTTTAGATATTACTTTATATTTAAAAGTAGTCTAGGTGGCGCCTGGGTGGCTCAGTTGTTGGGCGTCTGCCTTCGGCTCAGGTCAGATTTTTCCTTACCAAAAAGGATGCGGATCGAACCCCGCATCAGGCTCCCTGCTCTGCGGGAAGCCTGCTTCTCCCTCTCCCACTCCCCCTGCTTGTGTTCTCTCTCTCACTGTGTATCTCTCTCTGTCAAATAAATAAACAAAATCTTTAAATAAATAAATAAAAGTAGTCTAAATGTGGGGCACCTGGGCGGATCAGTTGGTTAAGCGCCTGCCATTGGCTCAGGTCATGATCTCAGGGTCCTGGAATTGAGCCCCACATCGGGCTCCCTGCTCAGAGGGGAGTCTGCTTCTCCCTCTCCCTCTGCCCCCTCCCCCCATGTGCTCCCTCTCTCAGATAAATAAAATCTTGAAAAAAATTTAAAAAAAATTTTTTTAAGTAGTTTAAATGTAATAGATGGACAACTCAATTGCAGATACTGCAGAAAATTTCCGGATATAACATTAAGTATGAGTTTAATATTATCAAAACCCTAATCCAGCTTTATCATAAAAACAGGATTCAGTCTTTCTTCTTCAAATACAAGATAGTCTTGTTTTTGGATTTTTAATCCAAAAGAGGTAAGACAAATTGCAAGAAAAGCCATGTCATATAAACTTTTTGGTAAGGAAAAATTATCATAATTCATCTATGTAACTCATGCAAATAACTAATTGTGCCTCAATTTTCTATTTAAGGAGGCACTATTCTAGAATAATCTCTAAATTCCTTTCTAGGGCAATCTATTATAATCCTAAATCCATGTGGTATTTTTTGTACTCACAAATGCCAGCCTGTCAAATTTATGCATAACTCTGTCCCAAATAAACACTTAATAATAAACTGCACATTACTGTATTTCATAAGTTTATAGAAGATGTACATTGTACAATAGTAAGTTGTACACTGGTACAATTTATACATTGGTTGGTAGTACACTGTGCAAACTAACACTTCCATTGTGCATGGAAATGTCTAGGAAACTTGAAAAAACCAATATGGCCCTAGAACAAACCATATAGTCTACGAGAACAAATACATTTGAAACTTAATCATCTGGGTAGTGAACCAGAAGAGAATTCTGAGTTATTGTTTAAAGTTAAATATTGGTATATTGTTATAAATAAAATAAAAATAGTATTCATCTGCTAGTTACTTCACTAGAATGCTGTAAAAGAAGGTATAAAAAGAACTATAAGTTTTTTAGTCCTAGAAGATACAGGGACTGAAGCTTCTTTCCTCTGCTAAGAGAAAGGAAAAGCCAGATTATTTAATGGTTTAGCAACAAAACAACTTGGAGCAAGAATGTATTCCTACCTCTCTTCATTATAGTCATAAAATGTATATACATTTTCTGCATTTTGAAAATGAATATTTTATACTCACTCAAAATGACTGTAGTTTCAAAAACTGGTCCTGTCAGCTAAACACTGGAGTTACCATTTTCAAGGATAGTAATCCTTCCCAGCTATAAAAGTCTATAAAGTTACAACTTGTTTTCAGTTCAAAAACTTAAAAAGATTAATTGAAATAAAAGAATTCTAGTAAGAAACTGATGTTACCTCTTCTTGATGTGTCTCTTCACCATTTGCAAGTGGTATAAAAATAGCCAACATTTACTGAGCATTATTACCAAGCCAGGCACTGTGCTAAGTGGGTTATATACATGATCACATTTAATCCTCATGACCATCCAATGTATTACATACCTCTTATATTACCGATAAGGAAACAGAGACGAGAGGTAGTAGGTTCTTGCCCAAGGTCGCTCAAGTATTAAACAGAAGAGCTCGGGGCGCCTGGGTGGCTCAGTTGGTTAAGCGACTGCCTTCGGCTCAGGTCATGATCCTGGAGTCCCAGGATCGAGTCCCGCATCGGGCTCCCTGCTCGGCAGGGAGTCTGCTTCTCCCTCTGACCCTCCTCCCTCTCATGCTCTCTGTCTCTCATTCTCTCTGTCTCAAATAAATAAATAAAATCTTTAAAAAAAAACCAAAAAAACAGAAGAGCTCGGATACACCCAAGCGGTCTACTTCTAGAGTCAGTGTTTTGTTTTGTTTTTTTTTAGATTTTATTTATTTATTTGACAGAGAGAGACACAGCGAGAGAGGGAACACAAGCAGGGGGGAGTGGGAGAGGTAGAAGCAGGCTTCCCGCTAAGCAGGGAGCCCGATGCAGGGCTTGATCCCAGGACCCTAGGATCATGACCTGAGCCGAAGGCAGACGCTTAACGACTGAACCACCCAGGCACACCTAGAGTCAGTGCTCTTAACCACTCCTTCATCCTGCAAATACTCTGCAAGCAAATATTATTTATGCTAATGCTCAAGCTGGATGACTGCTGCCCCAACAGTCTCTGCCCATCCTTCCCAGCACCACCAAGCTGTGGTTCCATGGGAAGGCCTCTGTATGCAAAGCCTGGCTAAATATCCAATAAGTTTCAGCTTAGAAGTTGGCTGATACTACACTGCTTTGAAGGCTAGATGAACACATGCAAGATCCTTCTGGTGCATGGATAAAAAAGTGGGGAATGTATGTTTCCAGCCTTCTTTTCTAGAAGAGATGTTTGTTGAAAGACCATGTTGAGAGAAAAAAATGTAAAAGCCTCAACTCTAGCCTGAGGTTTGGAGACCATGGAGGCATTATAACTGTTCTTTGTAGTCAGAAAGATGGAGGTTCCAAAACCAAGCTCTACCACTTGCTGTATCTTTGATTTGGGGCAAGGAGTTCATCTCTCTAAGCCCATTTCCTCTTCTGTAAAGGGAAGGTATCAGACCACATAAGGTTGTCTCAAGTACTAAATGAGACAGAGGATGCAACATGATACTGGGTCCACTCTCCTTTATTTCTGAAAGAAGTAGGTGGACCTGAAAAATCCTTAAAATCCTTTCCATCTATAAAATCTTTGGAGTTCTGCCTCATTTTCAGCTCAAAAACTTTAAAAGATGAGCCAAAATTAACAAGAATTCTACCAGAGAAGTTGATGTAACCTTCCTTACTTTTTCGTTACACTGGAATATGAAAAAGTAGGATATGCCTGGAAAGGGTTCAACCTACAAAAAAGGAAGTCAGCAGCTGAAAAGCCACTACAGCTGGTTATTCACTTTATTCTGAAAGCATGGGGCCTGCTGATACAATCACACCCACAGGAAAACTTCATAATGTTGGCTAAAAACAATCTGAAATGACACAGCAATAATTCATCATGTAAAAGTCAGCTTTATCATTGATTTTATCTGGCTAATTTGGTTGCAAGACACGAGTCCCATGCCACCTTGGTTATGTCCACAGCAGGTGTCCAGGGAAGTGGGGAGACAAGCAGGGATCTCCGAGGAATCTTGGGGTAGGAATTGCTGGACCTGGAACTGAACGGCTGTCTCACAGCTTCTGCTTCTCTCCTCAGTCAGTCCATTCTCCATGTTTATGAAACAGCTCTCTGTGCTTTGATGAGTTTCTGTGCTTTCATAAATCTGATTCGCTTATGGTTTCGACTTGACGCAGCCCCCTCCCCTCATTCTCCGTACAAAGTGCTTTCAACCTTGATCTTGCGTAAGTTACATATGTATATACACTTCTCTGCAGGGACTATACTTCCAACAGAGTCCTCAAGGGGGCGATGACCCCATAAAGGACTAAGAACTAGTGTTCTATCTCATGACACTCCAGCTTTACTTTCTACTACTGGTACCTCTCCCTACTCATTCAGTTTCCTAATTCCAAATTTCTAATAGAGTAATAATAATGGCTACGATTTATGAAGCTCTGAGTATGAGTCAGACAGTTATAAGGACGTTATGTGGATTAACTATTTTCAATTCTTAAAACAGCATTATAAAAAATCTGATATTTTATAGAAAGGAAACTGGGGCATAGTGAACCTCGAGCAACTTGCTTCAGATTACACAACTAGTAACTGGCTGAGCCTGAATTTGAACCTAGACAATATACATCATGCTTAAAACGGCTTGATTTAAACTCTGTGAGTCAGGCCCCAGGTTTCTGGTTAAGACCACGGGTGGCCATCTGTGGATCAAGTCCTTCTACGGCTGTGGCAGGGAGAAGGTCAACAGCACGCACAGGGAGCAGGTGGTTCGAAACGCCGCCACTGTCGGGTAAGGCCATAGGAGAGGTGTTTCTCTTGAAAAGGATATAGGTGGTGGGCAGTCATATGTAATAATTAGTATGTCTACCATAGCCATTGTTGTCATTGTTTGTCTTCTAGGAATATTTCAGAATCAACAAACTGATTAACTAAAACTTATCCTTAAGAATTATACAAGTAAGGTAGAAGTAATACTGTGACAAGAGAAATAAGGGGTGGCCGGGAGCCTGAAGAGAAGTGAAACTCAGTCACGCACCCACATACACCTCCACACAAAGGAATACACCACTGATTGACATGGGGCTTCCCTCTGGATCTAGGAAGAGCAAATCCTGCCTTAGGACTGAACATCCATGAACAGACCTAAATGCAAACTACCAGCTACCTTGCTTTATTCCCCCAATCCCTAGCCCACATTAACAGCCTGTCGTGGAAAAACTCCTCTTACTTATGAACAAGCATAAATTTATTTCTAAAAATTACTACTGAGAGAGAGAGAGAGACAATAAGCAGGAAATAAAAAAGAATATATTCCAAGATAATTTTGCCAGACCAGGTAAAAAGTCATGGTCAAAAACATTAATTTTAAGATGATCTCGGGGCGCCTGGGTGGCTCAGTCGTTAAGCGTCTGCCTTCAGCTCGGGTCATGATCCCAGGGTCCTGGGATCGAGCCCAGCATCGGGCTCCCTGCTCCGCGGGAAGCCTGCTTCTCCCTCTCCTGCTCCCGCTGCTTGTGTTCCCTCTCTCGCTGTCAAATAAATAATAAAATCTTTAAAAAAAAAAAAAAAAAAAAAAGATGATCTCTGTGGTAGGCAGAATTATGCCCCACTCCTATCCCCAAACATGTCCATGTCCTAACCCCTGTGGATCTGTCACTTTATATGGCAAAGAGGAAATAAAGTTGCTGACAGAAATAAGGTTCCTAATCAACTAACCGAGGCAGAGTAGCCCAGATTACCAGGTGGGGCCAATGCAACCACCAGCGTTCTTAAGAATGGAGAGGAGGAGGGTGCCTGGGTGGCTCAGTCAGTTAAGCTGCTGCCTTCAGCTCAGGTCATGATCTCGGGGTCCTGGGATCGAGTCCCACATCGGGCTCCCTGCTCAGCGGGGAGTCTGCTTTTCCCTCTCCCTCTGCAGCTCCTCATGCTTGTGCACTCTCTCCCTCTCTGTCAAATAAATAAGTAAAATCTTTTTTTAAAAAAAATGGAGAGGAGAAAAAAAAATGGAGAGGGGGACACAAGAGAAGGCAGAGCTGGAAGGAGATGGGGCTGTGGGAGGTCAGGGCTTGGTGATGTGGAAAGGACTTGACCTACCGCTACTAGCTTTGAAGGTGAAGGAAAGGGACCCTGAGCCATGGAATGCAGGCAGCCTCTAGAAGGTGGAAGGGTGAGAAAAGGGGGATTCTCCCCGAGATCCTCCAGAAAGGGACCAGGCATTCCGACAACATGATTTCAGCCCAGTGAGACCCATGTCAGCCTCCTGACCTCCAGAACTGTAGGATAAAACAGCTTGAAAAAGAAAAGAAATGATACAACTAAAGGTTTTAAAAAAATGAACTAGCAGAGCGCAGACAGGAAAGGAAGAGTAAAATCAAGTCATCACGTAAAAAAAGTGGTAATGCTGGGCGGGCCACAAAAAGGAGCAAAGACCCTGCTGAAAACATGGCAGTGGAAGAAGAGCTTGAAAAAGTGAGAAAATAAAATGGAAAACAAAAGGATCAGAGAAAATAACAGATACAGACAAAGACAATGGACAACCAACATATCCTGACTGGGATTTCTGAAGAAAAGAACAGAGAGAAATGAAAAGGTATTCCAAGATACAATTCAAGAAATTCAACAAGTTACTTTAAGTGATCATATTGAAAGGGGGCATACTTTCGATAGCAAACTAACAGAGATGAATGAACATCAGGACACAGTGAGGTTATTGTGCTTCTGTGCTATGTCTACAACAACATTAATTCTATGACCATTAAGAAAAAGAAAATCAGGCCACAGCCACCTGTAAAGGAGCAATCAGGCTGGCTTCAGACTTGCAGTAATATTTCACTTCAGAAAATAGCACAGCAATGATCATACAAACAAAAGTGTGGCTGGAGAATTTTATACCCAAATGGTCGCTTTAGTACCAAGGCATCAGGCAGTGTTTGGAAAATGTGCAAGGATGGAAATGAAATAGTTCACATGGGCCCATTCTGAAGAAACTTACGGAGGAGTAACACCAACCCAAGGATGAAGGAAGAAACTGTAGCGAAAGGACCTGAGGCAGATGCTGGATTGATTACATGAGAGAATAAAAATGTTACAAAAGAATGATATATATTAGGAAAAAATAGCATAATTAACAAAATTCAGAAGACAGAGGAGGAAGAAAAGGTAGAAGATCATTTAAATAGTCTGACTTCCTCATCTTCCATAATGGGGGTCAGGAGATAACTTTTTACAGCTCACGGTCTTTGCCCTGAGGATGTGTTATCATTTAAAAGTGTAAAAATAGACTGGTGCCCAATATAACTAATTGCTTCCCTGATATCATTTTACTTTTCTTCCTTACTAATAGAACCCCAATTTGGTTCAGGGAGGGAATGTGCCCAGTTAAAAAATACTTGCTTTCCCAGCTAGGGGTGACAGCCAGGGTGATGATGTGACACACAGCTCTGGCCAGTAAGACCTAAAGGTAGGGTTTCTAGGAAGTTTCACTCCAACACAGGCACCTCTCCCTTGTCCTCCTTGTTTTCTTCCTGTCCAGACTGCAGATGGTAGACCGACCATCACACAACGGAAAGACGAGCATGAGCACAAAAGTCAGGAGCCGAGGACAGCCAGGTGGCTGAGCACCAAGGGCCAGGGTTACTGGTGACACTGTGCGGCCATGAAACCAGCCCGACTGCCCACCTCTGAGGAAGATATCCCCTATTTGGTTAAGCCACTGGGGATGGGGCTCTAGTCCATAAAAAAACAAACATAATCCCAACAGAAAATCATTTGGAAAAGCTAGTAACAGTAATGTAGCTCATCAAAAATTGGGTGATGAAAGGGAGGGGGGAATGTCGAGTTGTAGTTATATACATAACTACTAGGAAAAAAAAAAACCTAACACTAACTGTAAATGTCCAAATTAATCAGAAAGAAAATATACATAAAGCCACTGAATATAGGGTAAAAGCCATTTAAGAACGCAAAAAACAAAAATATTCAAAATTAGAACTAAAACCAAATATATCTGTCCTATCAGTAAACTGTCACAAACAATCAAAGCAAGACTCCGAATGATCACAAAAAATCAAACTATATGTCCAACACAGGACATTCATCTGGAACAAAGCGACTCTGAAAGCTGATACCCATTCTCCCAAAACTGACCTCATAAACTGAACACAGTAACATTCGAAATCTTAAGGAACTTTCATTTCAAAACTTGAAAAGCTGGTTTCAAAGTTCAACTTTAGAAAAGTAAAGAACAATAAAGAGATTTTGTCCTTTCACACAGCAAAGAACAGGAGGAAGGGTCGGCTATCATGGTTATGGTAGTCCCATGAATACTAACGGTTTACTGTTCTTCCAAGGCTCCGCACGTACCAGCTGCTGCCCTAAACGCTTTACAGGTATTCCGTTATGTACATAAATATTATTCAGCCTTAAAATGGAAGGAAATTCTGACACGTGCTACAACATGGATGAACCTTGAGGACATTACGGTGAGTGAACTAAGCCAGTCACAGAAGGACGCAGATTGCATGATTCTACTTACACGGGGTACCTAGAGTAGTCAAATGCATAGAGACCGACAGCAGAGCAGTGGAAGCCAGGGCTGGGAGCTGGGTGGGCTGAGGTGGTGAGTTGGTGTTTACCAGGTGTGGAGTTTCAGTTTGGGATGGTGAAAAGCTTCCACAGATGGACAGAGGTGATGGCTGTGCTTAATGCTACTAAAATGTACACTCAAAAGGGTTAAAATGGTAAATTTTATATTTATTTTACCCAATAAAAATTTAGTAGGAAGCCTTACAGTATTTTTTTTTAAAAAGCACAAGTTTTTACTTACCTCTCTGTACAACCTGCAGTCTGTTTCAACTAACATGTACCCCAAAAAACTAGAAAAAAGGCATCATTAAGTTTAAAGACAAACTCTCTAGAACCTACATCCCACAAAACATGCTCAGTGACTATGTACACGAGGAATTATCTTTTATGCCAAAGCAATGAGGAAAACGGAAGCTTAAAAAAAACAGAAAAAAAAAAAAGAACCTTCTCATTTAAGCAGACATTTTCAAAATATTTCAGAAATCTGACTTGCAGGTAAAATATGATGCCTGTCCTCACTCATTAACTGCATTTTCACTAAAGAAAATGGACATTGGAAAGCAACAAAAAGCAAGCATCAAAAACCAGCCAGTCAGAACCACACCACTGGTGAAAGCACACAATCACCAACCGCTAAATACCGGGCAAAGAACAAAAACACCGAGCATGGAAGAGGTTATAAGCACACTGAAAAACACTTCAAGTTAAGGCCTCAGCGGATGAGCTGACGTGGAAGCCAGGGATACAAATGGCAGGAATTATTTTCCAGAAAGGCTCCGGGTAAGAGGTAATTGTTTTGTGTAAGCAGATCAGACTCTGTTTTTATTCTTCTGTGTTATTAGAAGGAGAAGACAGGAAACAGGTGTGTATGTGGACTAGTCAAGCAGAGGATGAGAAGGCTCTTGGCAGAGGTATGGCCTGTTCCAATGTTCTCTTGAATTCTGTGTTCAAGTGCGGGATGAGGGTGGGGGCCAGGGGGAGGGAGAGGCGGAGGGATGATGCACTGTAAGCCACTGAGCAAAATCAGTTACTTCATATTAGTTAACAGAGCGAAAGGGGTTTAAGAGTAAGTTTTGCCACTTTCTATGCATTTTCCTCCTTTGAACTACAATAAGCCTCTGGGGGCTCTATTCTGTATTACTGGTTCTGTTGATTCTGTACTTTACCGCTGTGGAAACTGAGGCACACACGGGTCAAGCCCGCATGCCTGAAGCCAGGCTAGCAGTAAATGACAGAGTCTGGATGTCAACCTCGGTCTGATGCCAAGGCTTGGGATCCCCTGAGCTACACCGCCTCGGTTCCACCCAGGCAGGAGAAAACAAGTTAGGGACAAAAATGGAAATGATAGAAAGAAAATATGCTAGGGTGGATGCCAAAATAAACTACAAAACATTTACTTTTAAGATGAGATCTTGAAATAGTAGCAAAAAAGAGTCGGCTAACAGGGCAGAGTGGAGCAGGTACTGGAGCAGGAAACTAGATATATGGAGGGCGTTTTTGAGCAAGGGCTTCTCAGGGCACTTTTATCCCCCTACTCTTTTTTTTTTTGGCAGATGTTTATTGGAACATCAGACATACCCGTTTTCAAATACATGGATAAAGTCAAGTGCCCAAATCAAAAGTTATTTTTTCCACTTTGACTAGTACCTTCCCCTCCGCATGAATCCTAGAAACATGGGCTTCCAGTCATTCCTGAGGCACTACCTCAGTTTTCTCACTTGCCTTAGCAGCAACTTGAGTCTCCTGTTGTTTCTTCAGCACATGAGGAAACGAGCAGAGAAACAGACGCACTGATAGAACACAATCCCCGCCTGGTGGGTTTTTTGTGAAGTGTGAATAAAAAGCGTCTAGCACACCATCTATTATAAAAGGTCTCTCTCCAACCCCTTACCGTTAATCAAATAAACATTTCTTCTAAGAATAAGAGTTGACATAAGAGGTTTAGTCATTTTAATAGAGATATCATCAATTTTTTCCTGGTAACTGAAGCTTGGCCCTGAAGTCCTAATTAAAATTAGAGGGAAAAAGAGCCCCAGATAAAGGCCTGAGGTGGTCTCCTTACAAATAACGTGAACTGATTACACTTAATCTATTGCAGCTTTCATGAAATTAAATTTACTTTTTCTGCCTCAACTGTGTTCTGAATAACTGGGGTGAATACAGAGTCATAACATTTAAATCAAGATATTCATCATTAATGCAAAGTCTTCCATCCAGTGAAAATGCCATTTATCACAACATAATTATCATTGAATATAACACAAAAAAATGTATAGCAGCACAGCACTCCTGCTCACATTGGACTACAGTGGGGCAGGGAGAATTGTGGCTCTGAAATACAGCAGAACATAAAGCTGATAAATATAGTGCTTCAAATGAAGGGGGTAAATCGGAGGGGTGGACGAACCATGAGAGACGATGGACTCTGAAAAACAAACTGAGGGTTCTAGAGGGGAGGGGGGTGGGAGGATGGGTTAGCCTGGTGATGGGTATTGAGGAGGGCACGGTCTGCATGGAGCACTGGGTGTTATGCACAAACAATGAATCATGGAACACTACATCTAAAACTAATGATGTAATGTATGGTGATTAACATAACAATAAAAAATTTAAAAAATATATATAGTGCTTCAGAGCGACACATGGGTGGCTCACTCAGTCTGTTGGGTGTCCAACTCTTGATCTCAGCTCAGGTCTTGATCTCAGGGTCGTGAGATCAAGCTTCAAGTTGGGCTCCACTCTGGGCATGGAGCCTACTTAAAAAAAAACAGTGCTGCAGGGATATTATCTATTGACATAAAAATGTTTTTAAACAATACACAAAAGATACAGTTTTGTACCTATTTAAATATGGCATGAATCTGCTTTTAATTTTTAAAATCACATAGGCATTTATTTTATCTATAGTTATATAGATAGGGGGAAAAAAGTCTGGGCAAATAAATGTAAAATATTAAGAACTGTTATCACTAAATAGAAGAATTACAGTTTTTTTTCTTTTCCTAAAACTCATTTTCTAAATTTTCTACAACAAAAGAAAAAAGATTTTAAAAGATACTGACACGAGTGCAAAAGACAGGGAAGGATGAGCCTTTTTTTTTTTTTTCTTTTATCACTGACCTGTGATCGATCAATAGGTAGAAGAAATACTGTCATGAATTTTTTTTTTAAATGCAGCAGTTTTGAGCAGCAATTTTGATAGAGTACTAATCTAATCAGAAAATGCTTTCAAAATTCTGCTGAGAAAGAGAGTAACATTTTTTTCAAAGCACATCATATTCACTTAGAGGAAAAAGAAATAGTCTTTGATATTTTTTCTGTTAGATCATGCTGAGTTTTAATGCAGAAAAACCTATGAAAAGTACCTTCCAATAATGGCAGCAAGATAAATCTTCACAGATGGAATTTCATTTTTGTTCTAACTAATTTTGTGAACATTGCTTAGGAGAACCCATGCTGATAGAGCATTAAGTGCTTTCAGATAATGAAATACTTAGTAATCCCATTAAAATATCTGTTAAAGAGGAATGTGATCATCAGGCTTCCACTAATTTGTTTTTAATATGAAAGCTTAGGATCAATTACAAAGTAACATATGCTCAAATCTAAATAAACACAGTAAAAAAACCCAATGTAATTAATTATTGGTATAATGCAAATAACTGGAATTGTGTGCAGTGAAAATACTGTATTGCAATTATTAACTCATTTTGTGCCCGAGAGAATTTGATTACTTTTTTAGAGTTATTTTTTTTTTTAAAGATTTTATTTATTTATTCATGAGAGACAGAGAGAGAGACAGAGGCAGAGGGAGAAGTAGGCTCCCCGCAGAGCGGGGAGCCCGATGCGGTACTCGATCCCAGGATGCTGGGATCATGACCTGAGCCGAAGGCAGACGCTTAACCGACTGAGCCACTCAGGCGTCCCTTTTTAGAGTTAATATAACATGTTGGGAATGTTACATTTACATATTACTCTTTTTTGTTTAATTTTGGGGGGGGCGTGGGAGGGAAAGAAAGAATCTTAAGCAGGCTCCATGCTGGGCACTGAGCCCAACGTGGGGCTTGATCTCCTGACCCTGAGACCGTGACCTCAGCCGAAAGCAAGCATCAGACGCTTAAGTGAATGAGCCACCCAGGCGCCCCTACATATTATTATTAAGCAAATATTTAGATAAGTTCATGTTGACCTGCTGCTTTTCCTGGAATTTAAAATACCTGATCAGGTAACCAGGCATGCCATGGTCATTACATGTAAGTGCAAGGTGTCTATCACCATCTCCTGACTTTTCCTAAGTGAAGCAATGCAGTGGCAGACTCTGAGTCATACTTGAGCCCCTGTCTTGGCTCGGCCACTTACTAACAGTGTGATTTCAGGTAACTGCCTCTCTAAGCTTCTGCCGCCTCAGGGATAAAATGGAGGCTTACAATATTCCACGTGCGGTAAAAGGATTCATCAGATGCATGTACATAAGACATTCAGTACAGTGCGTGGAAAGAAGGAAGTACTCAAAAAAGTAAGTGATACCTACCTAGGTCACATCCTGGCTCTACCACTTAGCTGTGTGAACTTGAGCAAGTTACAGCTCTCTGTCTGTTTCCCCAAGGGCAAACTGGAGATAATTTAGGACTGTTGTTCAGAGTGAAGATGTATAAGGTGCGAGACCTGTCATTGACACATAGTGTTACACGAGTGTCCGCTCCCGTCAGTGTAACAGTGATTCCATTTTCTCCTACCAGAGTACCTACACTGTATGGTGCCCCACCACCTTCCGTGCTATTTTCAGTTTCTCTACAGCTAACACCTGCTAGATTAAAGGAAAGGCCTGAAACAGAATAGCCTCTCCATAAATCATTCTTAGAAAACAAGAATGAATATAGTTCTACCTTTTCACCAACTCAGGCTCTGTCTTTTTCAGGTGGTGCCTGAAGAAGTGGCCCAACCCCAGATACAGTCAAATGCCCTCCACAACACATACACTTAATAAATACCACCCAATAGTGTACATAAGGCTAAATATTAAAAGGAAGGGACAAAATTTCATTAACCAATAAATAAATCCCCATTTCATACCACTGGTATCAATCAAGATGGATATTTTCCACAATTTCTTACTATAGTAAATACTATTCAGGCTCTTCTAAGTAATGCTAAATAGGATATTAGCGGTTATACATTATGAAATGTTTAGCTATAAAAATGCTTAAATATCTCTTATAGCTCCCAATCTTTTGACAGCTATTATTCATAAGTTAGGGATTAAGTCCAGTAAGCCCTGAACTGTTTCCTAATTATATTGTACAATTGTTAAATTTGAAATCTGTGAAGAAACACCAACAAGAAGGGCAAAACAAGCTAAGAAAGGAAATTTGGAGTCAAGGCAGCTGCGTTTAAAAATGTCAATTTCACTAATTTTATTGACTTAAGACGCATGTTTCATTTTTAAAGTAAAACTAAAAAGCAAACATAAATAATATGGGTTACACATGACTTAAGAATGCACTGTCCTTTAAAATGCACACAACTTTTATCTTGGGTACAAGTTAGCAGCTTAATTTATCTGATCTATATAACGTTTCTGTGCCTACAAAACAGGATCTGCAATCTTCCCAAGGCACTTGATTCTAAAGCAGTGTTGTGTATGGCATTCTCCCTTCTTGGGTGTTCAAGTCCTAAATTACACTCACTTAACAAGTTCCCTCAGAACTGAATTTAGATCTTCAGTCTGGACTTCCCCCCTAAACCTCGGAAACGTAGATCCAGCTGCCTCATTAGCATCTCCACCTGGATGTATGTTGGGCGTTTCAAATGTCATGTGCTCAAACTGAGTTCCTTACGTTGTCCCCAAGCCCGCTCTCTCCAGCCGGCAGCTGGTCTGTCAGCGATACCTACCTTCAGACGATATCCAGAACCTGCCTATGCACCGCCTCCAAGCACCCCTCATCTCTCTGACCTCGACTCTCCCATAGCCTCCCACTGGGTTTCCCTGCCTCTGGCCCGGCTTCTCCTTCAGTCTGTTCTCCAAGGGATTCTGTGGCCACGTAAGTCCGATCATGTCATTCTGCTCAAACCCTCCAAGGCTTTGCAGCTCAGAAACATGCCACATCTTTCCATCAGCATTCCTGGCTCCAATTCACCCCGAGCTCTGACCCACCTGCTCCCTCCCTGCCGCCCCCCCTCCCCCACTCTGCTCCAGCCTCCCTGGCCTCTTCACTGTGGCTCTGGATACACCAAGCAAGTTCCCACCCCACTGATCTTTGCGTCTGCATGGGATTCTCCCCTCCTCACTGTCTGCACGGCTCATGTCCCCACTTCCTTCAGATGTCGCTGGCTCGGTGAGGCTTTCCCTGACCACCCTTTAGAAAGTTGCACACCACACGCCCCAACCCTCCCTCACCCCACTCTGTGCTTTTCTTCCACAGCACCTGCCACCATCTTTCCTTCTTCATTCTTATTTTCATTGTCTCTCTCCCCTTGCTAGAATGAAAATTCCATGAGGGCATGGATTTTTGTCTTTCTTGTTTCCTCCAGAGTCAAGAATGGTGCCTGGCAGACTTATCAAAAAGAAAAGAGAAATGACCCAAATCAACAAAATCATGAATGAAAGAGGAGAGATCACAACCAACACCAAAGAAATACAAACAATGATAAGAACATATTATGAGCAACTCTATGCCAGCAAATTAGATCACCTGGAAGAAACGGATGCATTCCTAGAGATGTATCAACTACCAAAACTGAACCAGGAAGAAAGAGAAAACCTGAACAGACCTATAACCACTAAGGAAATTGAAGCGGTCATCAAAAATCTCCCAAAAAACAAACGCCCAGGGCCAGATGGCTTCCCAGAGGAATTCTACCAAACATTTCAAGAAGAATTAATACCTATTCTTCTGAAACTGTTCCAAAAAATAGAAACGGAAGGAAACTTCCAAACTCATTTTATGAGGCCAGCATTATCTTGATCCCAAAACCAGACAAAGACCCCATCAAAAAGGAGAATTACAGACCAATTTCCCTGATGAACATGGATGCAAAAATTCTCACCAAAATACTAGCCAATAGGATCCAACAGTACATTAAAAGGATTATTCACCACGACCAAGTGGGATTCAGCCCTGGGCTGCAAGCTTGGTTCAACATCCGCAAATCAATCAATGTGATACAATATATTAACAAAAGAAAGAACAAGAATCATATGATCCTCTCAATAGATGCAGAAAAAGCATTTGACAAAGTACAGCATCCTTTCTTGATCAAAACTCTTCAGAGTATAGGCATAGAGGGTACATACCTCAATATCATAAAAGCCATCTACGAAAAACCTACAGCGAATATCATTCTCAATGGGGAAAAACTGAGAGCTTTCCCCCTAAGGTCAGGAACACGGCAGGGATGTCCACTATCACCACTGCTATTCAACATAGTATTGGAAGTCCTAGCCACAGCCATCAGACAACAAAGAGAAATCAAAGGCATCCAAATGGGCAAAGAAGAAGTCAAACTCTCACTCTTTGCAGATGATATGATACTTTATGTGGAAAACCCCAAAGACTCCACCCCAAAACTGCTAGAACTCATACAGGAATTCAGTAAAGTGGCAGGATAGAAAATCAATGCACAGAAGTCAGTGGCATTCCTATACACCAACAACAAGACAGAAGAAAGAGAAATTAAGGAGTCGATCCCATTTACAATTGTACCCAAAACCATAAGATACCTAGGCATAAATCTAACCAAAGAGGCAAAGCATCTGTACTCAGAAAACTATAAAATACTCATGAAAGAAACTGAGGAAGACACAAAGAAATGGAAAAACGTTCCATGCTCATGGATTGGAAGAACAAATATTGTGAAGATGTCAATGCTACCTAGAGCAATCTACACATTTAATGCAATCCCCATCAAAATACCAACCACTTTTTTCAAAGAAATGGAACAAATAATCCTAAAATTCATATGGAACCAGAAAAGACCCCGCATAGCCAGAGGAATGTTGAAAAAGAAAAGCAAAGCTGGCAGCATCACAATTCTGGACTTCCAGCTCTATTACAAAGCTGTCATCATCAAGACAGTATGGTACTGGCACAAAAACAGGCACATAGATCAATGGAACAGAATAGAGAGCCCAGAAATGGACCCTCAACTCTATGGTCAACTAATCTTTGACAAAGTAGGAAAGAATGGCCAATGGAAAAAAGACAGTCTCTTCAACAAATGGTGTTGGGAAAATTGGACAGCCACATGCAGAAGAATGAAATTGGACCATTTCCTTACACCACACAGAAAAATAGACTCCAAATGGTTGAAAGACCTCAATGTGAGACAGGAGTCCATCAAAATCCTAAAGGAGAACACAGGCAGCAACCTCTTCGACCTCAGCCGCAGCAACTTCTTCCTAGAAACATTGCCAAAGGCAAGGGAAGCAAGGGCAAAAATGAACTATTGGGACTTCATCAAGATAAAAAGCTTTTGCACAGCAAAGGAAACAGTCAACAAAACCAAAAGACAACTGACAGAATGGGAGAAGATATTTGCAAATGACATATCAGATAAAGGGCTGGTATCCAAAATCTATAAAGAACTCATCAAACTCGGGGCGCCTGGGTGGCTCAGTCGTTAAGCGTCTGCCTTCAGCTCGGGTCATGATCCTGGGTCCTGGGATCGAGCCCCACATCAGGCTCCCTGCTCGGCGGGAAGCCTGCTTCTCCCTCTCCCGCTCCCCCTACTTGTGTTCCCTCCCTCACTGTGTCTCTCTCTGTCAAATAAATAAATAAAATTAAAAAAAAAAAAAAGAAGAACTCATCAAACTCAACACCCAAAGAACAAAGAATCCAATCAAGAAATGGGCAGAAGACACAAACGGACATTTTTCCAAAGAAGACATCCAAATGGCCAACAGACACATGAAAAAGTGCTCAATATCGCTCGGCATCAGGGAAATCCAAATCAAAACCTCAATGAGATACCACCTCACACCAGTCAGAATGGCTAAAATTAACAAGTCAGGAAACGACAGATGTTGGCGGGGATGCGGAGAAAGGGGAACCCTCCTACACTGTTGGTGGGAATGCAAGCTGGTGCAGCCACTCTGGAAAACAGTATGGAGGTTCCTCAAAAAGTTGAAAATAGAGCTACCCTATGACCCAGCAATTGCACTACTGGGTATTTACCCCAAAGATACAGGAGTAGGGATCCGAAAGGGTATGTGCACCCCGATGTTCATAGCAGCAATGTCCACAATAGCCAAACTGTGGAAAGAGCCAAGATGTCCATCGACAGATGAATGGATATGGAAGAGGTGGTGTATATATACAATAGAATATTATGCAGCCATCAAAAGGAATGAGATCTTGCCATTTGCAACGACGTGGATGGAACTGGAGGGTATTATGCTGAGCAAAATAAGTCAAACAGAGAAAGACATGTATCATATGACCTCACTGATATGAGGAATTCTTTTATTTATTTATTTAAAATTTTATTTATTTATTTGAGAGAGAGAGAGAATGAGAGAGAGAGAGAGAGAGAGAGAGCACAAGAGGGGGGAAGCGGGAGAGGGAGAAGCAGACTCCCTGTTGAGCAGGGAGCCCGATGTGGGACTCAATCATGGGACTCCAGGATCATGACCTGAGCTGAAAGCAGTCGCTTAACCAACTGAGCCACCCAGGCATCCGATATGAGGAATTCTTAATCTCAGGAAACAAACTGAGGGTTGCTGGAGTGGGGGGTGGGGTGGGAGGGATGGGGTGACTGGGTGATAGACACTGGGGAGGGTATATGCTCTGGTAAGCGCTGTGAATTGTGCAAGACTGTTGAATCTCAGATCTGTACCTCTGAAACAAATAATACAATATATGTTAAGAAAAAAAAAAAAGAAGAAGAAAGTAGCAGGAGGGGAAGAATGAAGGGGGGGAATCGGAGGGGTAGACGAACCATGAGAGACGATGGACTCTGAAAAACAAACTGAAGGTTCTAGAGGGGAGGGGGGTGGGAGGATGGGTTAGCCTGGTGATGGGTATTGAGGAGGGCACGTTCGGCATGGAGTACTGGGTGTTATGCACAAACAATGAATCATGGAACACTACATCTAAAACTAATGATGTACTCCCTCTAGCTGCCATCTTGCGTCCCCACGTGTGTGCTCCTAATCTCAGCTGGTCCGCCCGAGACCCCCTGAGCGCCAACCCTATTCCCCCGCGCGGTCCCATTTCCGCTCCAACAAGATGAAAGAAACTATCATGAACCAGGAGAAACTCGCCAAACTGCAAGCACAAGTGCGCATTGGTGGGAAAGGAACTGCTCGCCGAAAGAAGAAGGTGGTTCATAGAACGGCTACAGCAGATGATAAAAAATTTCAGTTCTCCTTAAAGAAGTTAGGGGTAAACAATATCTCTGGTATTGAAGAAGTGAATATGTTCACAAACCAAGGAACAGTGATCCACTTTAACAACCCCAAAGTTCAGGCATCACTGGCAGCGAACACTTTCACCATTACAGGCCATGCTGAGACAAAGCAGCTGACAGAAATGCTACCCAGTATCTTAAACCAACTTGGTGCAGACAGTCTGACTAGTTTAAGAAGACTGGCTGAAGCTCTGCCCAAACAATCTGTGGATGGAAAAGCACCACTTGCTACCAGAGAGGATGATGATGATGAAGTTCCAGATCTTGTGGAGAATTTTGATGAAGCTTCCAAGAATGAAGCAAACTGAATTGAGTCAACTTCTGAAGAACATAAAACTTGAAGAAATTACTGGGAGCTGCTATTTTATATTATGACTGCTTTTTAAAATTTTGTTCGTGGATCTGATAAAATCTAGATCTCTAATATTTTTAAGCCCAAGCCCCTTGGACACTGCAGCTCTTTTCAGTTTTTGCTTATACACAATCCATTCTTTGCAGCTAGTTAAGCTGAAGAAGCCTGGGAATAAAGTTTGAAACAAGGTTAATAAAGTTCTTTGCCTAGGAAAAAAAAAAAAAACTAATGATGTAATGTATGGGGATTAACATAACAATAAAAAAATTAAAAAAAAAAAGAATGGTGCCTGGCATATAGTGTTTGTTCAATGAGCCAATGAATCCACGTTTCCAAAATTTAATATTTGATATCATTTTTAACCTGGGCAATATTAATTAAGTACAAAAGACATAAGTCCAAGAATTGCCACCAAATTAGGAGGCCACATTGGGAGAAATGGCAAATTGTTCATTCATTCGTGCATTCATTGTCCATCACTGGGAAGACAGAAGTGAGCAAACGGATATGGTACCTGCCCTCAAGGAGCTGACAGTCAGGTGAAAGTGTCCACTCCCCTGTCCCCACAACCATGATCAAAAGGTGCCTGTGGGTAAGGTCAGGATCAACAGGTCCCCATTTTCACAAGCTAGCAACCTGTGAATCATCCTCAGTTTTTTCTTCTCCTTGACCTCCTGAACCAATGAACAATCTGTCATCAAGACCTTTTAGGTCTCCCTCAGGAATGCATGCTATGCGGTCAAACCCTCACTCCACTAACACTCAACTCCTTGGCCGTCATCATCTGCCCCCCCGAGGATAGGATGCTCCCCCAACTACCATCTTGCCACCAGTCTCTCCCCCATCCAGGTGGACTTACCCAGCGTGGCTGGAGTTACCGCCCTCCAAACACACACTCTTCCCTTTCCTAAATGTCTTTAAGAGCTTCCCGTTGCCCACAAAACAAGGTCCTAAACAATCTGGTCCCAGACATATCTTGACAGGCTCATCAAACACAGCCCTGGTTTTCTGCCCCAGATACCATTCCCTGCATGGATGCTTGGCAAACATTGATTAATCCATTGTTTAATACTCAACTGAAATGTTACCTCCTCCAATTCCCTGCAGAAGAGAATGCTGCCTCCTCTTTGCTCTCATAACATTCTGTTCATACTTCTACCGTAGCATTGAAAACATTGTTATTGTTTGCACAGGTTCCTTTGTCACTGTACACACTCACTGAAGGGACCATGTCTTACTCTTTGAACTCTATGCTTAGTGGAGCACCTACAACAAAAAAGCTCTCCATCAATGTCTTGAATACGTGAATGAATAGCATTTGCCACAAAGGGTTTTCTTATACAGCCCAGAAATCGGTTCCCTGGAATGGCTTCTACCTGCTGATACTGGTTCTGCTTGAGACCACAGAGAACACAACAAACTCTTTGTCACATGAATGCCTTTCTAATTTGAAAACAGCCATCAGATCCTTCTCGGTATTTCTTCTCTGAGAGAACCATGACCAGTTCTTTCTGTCTTCTTTCATATACTGTCCTTGCCATGTTTTTTCTGAACATCTAGGTTATTTACATGGTGGCACATAAAACTAAAATCACTCCTTTGTTACAGTTACTCCTCTTCAGTTAATTCAATCTAAAAAAATCAATATAGAAAGATTCACACTAATTGTTGCTTCATATTGAGCTTACTATTGACTGAAATTTTGTTTATTCTACCCCCTACTTGGGGCTCAAACTCATGACCCTGAGATCAAGAGTCACATGCTCTACTGATTGGACCAGCCAGGCGCCCCTTGACTGAAATTTTTTTAATGTTTGAAAATTAATAGGTTTCATTCTAAAAGCAATGCGCATTAAAACTTTCTGTAAACTAAAAACAGGAAGAAAAAACAAATCCCACCAACTAAAGACATCTAATCCACTGAATATATTTTGTGAATTAATTTTTTAATGCATAAGGGAGTTTTGTTTTCTACTTCTTCAACCATATTATTCAATTGATACGTTTTTCACATATCATAAGCATTTAAAAATATTTCTAGTTGAAAATAAACTGCCATTTATTACACATTCACCATGTGCTATTCTAATAAACCGGCAAGGTAGGTATTATCATAATTTACATATGTGAGTATTGAAGCTTAGGAAAATGAAGTGACTTGTCCAAGGCCACATGTCATTTTTTCCCAATTTTTTTTTATTAATGAGAAATATAAAGGGTTAGGTCATACGAACTGTAAAGTTTGCTGAATTTGGACATATGTATAGACCTCTGTAACCCCATACAGATTAGCAAATAGGAAATTTTCATCACACCAGAGGGCTTCCTCAGGCGTGTTTGCAGTCAGTTCCCCACCCAGGGGTAACCACTATTCTGACGCCTGTCACTATCAATTAAGTTGCCTGTTCTTGCATTGCGTAAATGGAATCATTTCCTATGTGCTCCTTTGGTCTCTCTTCTTTTATTCACCATGATGTCAGTGAGATTCATTCATGTTGTTGTATGGGTCCCTCGTTTGTTCTTTTGTTACTGCTACACAACATTCCATATAGGAATATGCCACAATGTATTAATGCATTCTCCTGTTTATTTTTTTAAAGATTTTATTTATTTGAGACAAAGAGAGAGCGCGCATGTGCGCATGCACAAGCGGAGGGAGAGGGAGAAGCAGACTTCCTGCTGAGCAGAGAGCCCGATGTGGGGCTCGATCCCAGCACCCTGGGATCACGACCTGAGCTCAAGGCAGATGCTTAATTGACTGAGCCACCCAGGTGTCCCATTGCAGTCTCCTGTTTATGAATGTTTGGGTTGTTTCCAGTTTGGGGCTACTTTGATTAAAGCTGCATGGAACAACCTTGTTTATGTCTTCTGATGTACATGTGAACTCATCTCCCCCCTCAGTGTATACGTTGCAGTACAAGGTCTGAGTCACAGGACAGGTGTGTACTCAGCCTGGGAGATACTGAGTGTCCCAAAGTGAAGGAATTAATGTAGGCTCTCCCTAGCAATAGGTAATGGTTCACTTGCTTCATCTCCTTACCAACATTTGGTTTTTAATTTTAGCTACTCTGGGGAATGCCTAATGCTACCTTGCCATTAGCTTGCCATTTCCCTAATGTGCAATGATATTGTGGACTTTCTAAATGTTTACTCATCTTGTTATCCTTTTAAAGTGCCTTTTTTTTTTTTTTTTAAGTAGGCTGTCTTTTTTTTTTGGTAGGAATTCTTTATGTGTTCTGGCTAGAAGTCTTTTGTCAGATATAATCTTGTGAAGATCTTTTTTCCCAGCTGTGGCTCATACTCATATTTAATAGCTATGTATTATTCTATCAATTAGATAAGTCACCATTTAGTTATTCTTCGGCTGGACGTTTAGACTACTTCTAATTCTTGCTGAACTAAACACTCTGATGACCAACTTTTAAAGTTCTATCTGGGGGTGCCTGGGTGCCTCAGTCAATTGGGCATTCAACTGTTGATTTCAGCTCAGGTCAAGGTGTCAGGATTACGGGATCGAGCCCCAAGTCAGGCTCTGCACTGAGCATGGAGTCTGCTGGAGTTTGTCTCTCTCTCTCTCTTCCCCTCTGCTCCTCCCACCACTCTCGTGCACACGCACTCTCTCTCTCTCTCAAAAGAAAACCTTTAAAGCTCTATCTGTATCTAAAATTTTTCCTTACCCTAGCTAGATTCACAGAAGTAGAATTACTTCTGTATTAATGTATATGACCATTTGGTATTGATGTACACAGAGCCAAAAACCTTCAAAAGAACTCTACCAATTGATATTGGTACTCAACAAGGTGTGAGGATACTCATTCACCATGTCCAGACTCCAACTTAAAAAAAAAAATTCTTGATCACTTGGACAGAAAAAAAATCAGTATTTTATTTTTTTAATATTTCAGTTTGTGACTACTGGTAAAATTAAAAATATTTTTATTTAGCTCTTTATATTTCACTTCTGCAAATGGTCTGTTCATTTTCCGTGTGTGCATTTACCTACTGTGTTTAGAATTGTTCTCATTCTTTCAAGATATTAAGCTTTTCTCTTTTCCTTTCCTTTTACATATATTTAATATGTAATATATTTTTATTTATTTTGTTATATTTACTAGAATCATTTCCCAGGATGTAATGTACTTTGTGCTTTTAAAGCTTTTATGTGGTCAAATCTGTGATCATACCCTACCTTAGAAATGTCTTTTCTCTACAATATTCTCTATTAAGTATTCCCTACGAGTATTTCTTCTGTAAATATTCACATCCATTTTCTTCCAGTTTTTAAAAATATTTAATTCTTTAATTCCTTAGCAAACTTTTTTGGGGGTATTGTATTGGACTCATCTCTAAATCTTATCTTTTTCTAAACTAATAACCAGCTGTGGTAGTACCGCTTATCAAATAAATACTCCTTTCCTCTTTGGATGTATGATGCATACTTTATCACTTACTAAATTTTTATCCATGTAACAGTCTCCTGAGCTGTCTTTCCGGTTCCATCAATTTGTCTACTTATTCTTTTTTTTTAATAAAGATTTTATTTATTTATTTGTCAGAGAGAGAGAGAATGAGCAGGGGGAGTGGCAGGCAGAGGGAGAAGCAGACTTCCCGCTGAGCAGGGAGCCCGATGCGGGACTCGATCCCAGGACCCTGGGATCATGACCTGAGCCAAAGGCAGATGCCCAACTGACTGAGCCACCCAGGCGCCCCTGTCTGCTTATTCTTATCATCACACCATTGTATTGGGGAATGTATATAGCCTTACAATTATTTCATTTGGCCAACATTCACCGAGTACCTGCATTGTGTTAAATCCTAGGGTTGAAATGGTGAGCATGACACACCTGGTCTCTGTCGTTGTGGCACATACAGGCCGGTGGGAGGGTGGAGACAAATCCACAGGCAGTGACAATACAGTGTCATACGTATGATAGGAATTGGACAGGGAGCTAAGGGGCCCCTAATTTGGACCTGGGGAATGAGAAAGCAGTTCCTGGAGGAGTGATGTCTTATGGTTGAGCAGAAGGCGTGTTGAAAAGCTCTGGAAGTGAAAAAGAAGAGGGAGCACTAGCAAGTCTGAGAGCATTTCACTGCAACTGGAGCATGGAGGGGGAAGAGGAGTGTGCCAGAGCTGAGGCTGGAGAAGTATCCACAGTGAGATCATGCAAGACCTTCCGTCAGGGGCGCCTGGGGGGGCTCAGTCAGTTAAGCGTCTGCCTTCGGCTCAGGTCATGATCCCAGGGTCCTGGGATCGAGTCCCACATCGGGCTCCCTGCTCAGCAGGGAGTCTGCTTCTCCCTCTGCTGCTCCCCCTGCTTGTGCTCTCTCCCTCTCTCTCTCAAATAAATAAATAAAATCTTTTTTTAAAAAAATAATTGACTAGAAGAAGTTAAGAAGACAGCCAAGGAGACTACTTAGAGTACCAGTGGCAAATTATGTCCTGACTCCATCCTCTTCTCTTTCAAACTTTTCTATGCCACTGACATATTTATTTTTTCCAGATTAATTTTGAAATTATTTAGCCAAATTCCCTCTTATCCACCTGACTCTACCCCAAACCAATCAGGAATTTATTTGAAATTACATTAAATGTTTAAATTAACCTATGAAGGATTATGACTTCGTTTTCCCTAAGATTTGTTAAATAATTGCTGCTGAGCCGTATCTCCTTTCATCACATAATTTTGCAAAGATAATGTATGGTTGTTAGCAAAACAAAATAGAAGTGAAAAAGAAAGGACAGAAGAGTCATAATCTTAACCAAAAGTACAGGAAATGTCAAAAACCAAAGAGAAGCAAAAGTAAGGACTAGGTCTAAGCCAAGAAGGCAGACCAAGCTGTTGGAGAGAGCCAGATGGACAGCTTATAAATTCACTGTTAAACAGAGATATGCGTAGGTCCCAATGAAGAACCTTATTTTTCCAAAAGCCACAAAATGAATAAAGAAAAAACTTAAGCCAAAATTCAAAGCATACTGGAGTCTTACTAAAATTACTATAAGCCATAGTCGTGGGGCCTAAGAACCAAAGGAGTGAAGAAGACCCTAGAAGAAACTAATGCTTTAAAAAACTGGGCCAAACTACGTGGGGTCACACACAGTTACTAGTCACTTAATCACCTATGGTCTGGTTCTCTCATACCAAAGTGAAGTGAAGCAGCAAACCAGGAAATTCTGTGACAGACAACAAATTGGAGGTAAAGGACTACCTCCAGAGAAAGAAAGAGAATGAAGGAGAACCCCAGGGTAAGGAGACTCACCCTGGAAGAAGGAAACTGGCCCTCCTTGTACTCTTCAGTACTGACAAACAAGAATGGACACATAATTCTGTCAGTGCACAACACACAGAAACTACCCATGTTGTTATGCCTGTATATTTATTCTCGGGGTTTTTTTAAAGCATTTTTTTCCACAAGAGATTTGTTATTCTGAAAATGGCCTGAGTCTTATTTTCCAATATGAATTCAAGTCAAAATATGAGAAACTGAAAGATTTCATGGCCTGACAACACTGCTATAGGTAGATAATGCCAAAAAGACATAGTTCTCATGCACTTTCCTTTCCAGGGCTCCCATTCAAAGTTGTCTCCTTTAGAAAGAAAGAATATTTACTTAAGACTTTGTTCCAATTGCAATCTTCTTCTTAATCTTTTTATCTGCACAGAGCATAATTCCTTCATTCAGGAGATGTTTACTACACTCCAAGGCACTGGGGCTATAATGATGAAAAGGCAGATGTGACTCCTACCCTCTTGGTACTACAGGGTACACAAATAATGAGATAATCTGAGTACAGGGCCCAGGGTGTTACTGCAGCACATGGGACAAGCATCTGGAAGTTCAGGAAGGCAGCGTGGAAATGACATCTACGGGAAGGTTGTTATGTGGGTAACTCACAGGACCCACAGACTGGGATCCAGGCGAAGAACTGGAACCAGATACTGGAAAAGGGTGACCCACCTGGGTGTGGGTTACAGGTGTGCTCTCCCAGAACACTGCAGAATACAGCTTCCTAACCTGTGCTCAGATTACAGGTGTGCCAACCAGCCATAAGCACAGCCTTATCCATTTCCCTCGGCGGGCAGGACTGATATTACCATTTTCTATGTGGGTCATGACATGAAAAGGGCTGGGAATCACTGCTTGTAAAGAACTCAGGAAATGCTGTTTTTGCATCTCCGCTATAATTTATTCAAATTCATTCATATTCTTCTCTATCATTTTTTTCTACTCCCCAATCCTCAGGCAGAACTTACCCCCTGGGGTGCCTGGGTGGCTCAGTCAGTTAACCATCTGCCTTTGGCTCAGGCCATGATCCCAGGGTCCTGGGATCGAGACCCATGTCAGGCTCCCTGCTCAGTAGGGAGTCTGCTTCTCCCTCTCCCTCTGCCTGCTGCTTTCCCTGCTTGTGCTCTCTCTGTCAAATAAATAAATAAAATCTTAAAAAAAAAACAAAAACAAAAACTTGACTCCCAACAGTTCCAAATATACACATTCTGAATTTTATCCACCCAAAGAGAGAGAAACAGGATTTCATTTCAAATACAAAATCCTGGTGAAGAACTGTGATTGGTCCAGCTTGAGTCAGGTGTGCACTCCTTGACCAATGAACAGTGGCCAAAAGGAGGACTATCCTGTGTTTACACTGAAGGAAAAGACCCAGAAGAGAGGGCTAAAATTCATATTCAAAAGAGCAAAAACAATATTCGAGAGGTCTGTGTCCCTGTGAGGGTGAGAAGAGACAGGACCCGTGGCAGGGAGGCGGACTGGCCTAACAGAGGACAGGACAGAAGGAGGAGAGAACGGGTGAAGGCACAGGGTGTAGATGTGCCAGCAGGAATGGGCGTTCCAGTCTGAAGAAGTATTTCTCTGAGTAGCAGGAAGGTGATGCAGGCAAGAGGGGGCAGGATAGAAATATGAGGGTAATGGAAAGAATATGAAATAGATGCTATGTGAAATGGGAGAGAGAAGACTAGGATCAGCACAGGAGGAATGCCCAGCAGCCTTAAGATGAGTCGGGTTAATGAGAGATGATGGACTCTGAAAAATAAACAGGGTTCTAGAGGGAGGGGGGGGGAGGATGGGTTAGCCTGGTGGTGGGTATTGAGGAGGGCACATTCTGCATGGAGCACTGGGTGTTGTGCACAAACAATGAATCGGGGAACACTTCATCTAAAACTAATGATGTAATGTATGGGGATTAACATAAGAATAAAAAAAAAAAAAAAAAGATGAGTCGGGTTAGCAACTATACATTTACTGACACCTATCTGTGTAATTTTCTCCAGCAAGGCTCAGCAGCCCCAGGACTGGGTCTATAACAGGAAGCAAATATAAAAAAGCAATTTGATAGGTCCAGGGCTGGGCTTTTGCACAGTGAGGGTCCCTGCAACACAGTGGGACGATGCTGGTTAAGGCTGAGAAGACATGCAGTGGAGTGTGGGTGGATAATCCTGAGTCAGAAGGAGAAACAAGACACAGTATCGGATGAGAGAGGCGATATCTGGGGAGATGACCAAGTAAGTGCACAGGGGATGTGAAGCCCGAGAAGTTTAGCTGGCTCTAAGTTTTCTGAGACAGTTAAGTCCAGCACTGCCCCGGTAGACAAGATCACTTGGGCCCTTTAAGAGTCAGATTCACACTGGATTGATGGTTTCTCTGATATTTTTTGTTGGTCAGAAATATTCAGTTATTTCTCAAAACCTTTAACATACTTTACACACTTAAAGGGGCCACTCTTTCTCTCTTTCTCGCTCTTCTCCTTCCCCACCCCTGCTCCAGGATCTACCTGCATTCTTTCTCAGGTCAGGTGATCTGCTCCTAGAGAAAGCCGCATGCTCTTTCCAAGATGTTGGGGGCACTCAACGTTCCACCCATGGCTTGTGTGCCACACCTTCTCCTCACTTCCTCACTCTCATTCGGAGTGCACCTCCCATTCTATGTATCTAGATTGCAAAATCCCACCAACTTTAAAACCCACATTAAGTAACCAATTTCTTACAGAAAGCTCTCCAAGATTCTACCTAACCCAAATCACTATTTCTTTCAATTCATAGGTGTTTTTTTTTTTTAATTCCACACAGTTAACATTGTCATTTGTTTTATTCCTAATTCTCTTTAAGGGCAGAAATTACTCTTAAATTCAATTTTTAAGCCAAAATGTGTGCATGCGTGTGTGTGTGTGTTAGCTGAAGCCTATGAAATACCCTTCGTTTAAAGTACTCAGCCAGCCAAAGAAGTACACACCATCTTATTCTAAAGCTCATACACCACACTGAATTTCTATAAAGAACAAACTCTGGTGACTAAGGAGAAAATGGAAAAGTGTGTTTATATAAAATGTATTCAAAGCTGCACAAAAACCTGCCAAATCAGTAACGGAATGTTGAATGAATCAAATGGAATGCTTAGTACTGACTACTAGCCTTATGTTTCTTAGTCACGAAGTAAGTCATGTTTTCTATGCCAAGGAAATCCAGAGTCACCAAATTTTCTCTTTCCCTACCTTTTAGGGGAATAGAAGAGATGGAAGTAAGGGAAGAAGAAGTAGTTTACAGATCCAGCAATCAGAACCAAAGGAAAAGCAGTGGGTTTCAGGCAAAATGTGAGCTCAGCAGTTCCCTAATGATATGTCCACATAAACGCATCTAGCTGAATCCCAAGTCAGGATTAACATGAAGGAAATTCATTAGCAGTGATAAAGCTTTTTACTTCCCCAAATGAATATGCCAATACTCATTCCGAAGACATTCTCATGCTCTGCTGAATTAATGTTACTTCATTATATAGCAATCTAGCAATAAATATAAAACTGTTAAAGGTACACATACTTTGACCCCTTATTTTGCTCCTAGGAACCTATGTCAAGAAGAAAAAAGACACAGATATATACACAAAGATATGTGTTAGTATAGTGATATCTCCTCATCAGCAAAAAGCTGAAATCATCCCACCACTAAACTGAATAAATATTGTATTGCACAAAATATACTAATGTATTAAATAAATGTATAAAACATGTCACTAAGTAAAAAAAGCAAGCTTAAGTATATACACTGTGATTTAGTTTTTATAAAAACAAATTTAAAGTAACATTAGTATATATGTATACCTGTATATGTGTGGGCCTATAAAGACAGAAGAACCATACACCAAACAACGTTATGGGGGATGTGAATTCTGGGAATTTCTCTTTGTACATTTTATATATATACATTGCTTGAATCTTTAATTTTGTAGAACTATGTATATGTTTATAATTAGAAACCTATAGATATTTTAAATTAGATGTACTTCTATTGACATGTGAAAATATCAATCATACATTTTTAAGTGAAAAATGTAGGCTAAAGCAGCACATTTCCATATTTGTGGGGTTTTTTTAAAGTTACACATATACACGAAAAAGATACCCGAAAAGATATATCAAAACACTGACAGTAGCTATTCTGTGTGATGAGATTTTTGAGTGATTTTTATTTTTGTTTGTAACCATCTTCACTGTATTTTAAAATAAGGATCGTACGTAATTTTTATCCATATAATTTTCACTTAAAAAATGTCTTCGGGGCACCTGGGTGGCTCAGTCGTTAAGCGTCTGCCTTCGGCTCAGGTCATGATCCCAGGGTCCTGGGATCGAGCCCCACATTGGGCTCCCTGCTCCACGGCAAGCCTGCTTCTCCCTCTCCCACTCCCCCTGCTTGTGTTCCTGCTCTCGCTATCTCTCTGTCAAATAAATAAATAAATAAATAAATAAATCTTAAAAAAAAAATGTCTTCAATCATGGAACACTACATCAAAACCTAATGATGTAATGTATGGTGATTAACATAACAATAAAATTTTTAAAAAATATCTTCAATTTTCACTTTCAAACTTTTTTAAGAGCTAATAAGTTTCAACCATAGTTCAACAATGATGAATTGTTTTACTTCCTCTCCCTATTTAGTCTATTTTAATTTTGCTTCCTCTCCCTATTTATGCAACAGACCGTAGGTTTTATTCCCATTAAAAGAAGTAATTAGTGTGATCAGGAGAGAGAATAGGACTGAGATAAGCAATAAAAAGTGGTTGCTTCCAGCTTTGCTATGAAAAAAGACAGGGGTGCCACAATATTGATAAAGTCATTTTATATTTTCAATGTATGATTTTCAAAGAGCTTTTATATCCACACTGTTACCTGGTTCTCAGGTCTATGTAAAAGATCATCCTCACTTTTAAGATAAGTAGCCTGAGTTCAGAGAGGGTCTCAGACTGGTGAATGATAGTGCTAGCTTGAAAAATCCAAAATGGTAGCCACTGACCACGTGTGGCTATTTAAATTTAAATCAGATAAAATGATATAAAATGTAAAATTCAGTTCCTCAGATGCACCAGTCACATTTCAAGAGCTCACCCGCCGCATTTGGTGAGTGGCTCCTTAACTGGACAGTGGGAGATACGGAGTATTTCCATCACCACAGAAATAACGTGATTACCACTCCAAGAACATTTTCCACTTGCGTGGTGGCTTTCTACACCCTTGCTTTGCCCTCATGAAAGAAAGGAAAATATTATTTGATGATCTTACTCTATAAAACATGAATCCCTGAAAAATTATAGGAAAGAAACCTGTGCCAAATTGGGGTAACTGAACTAGAATAGCTACAGAATAGTGAGTAGCAGGAGAAGGTTACAAGAGCTGGAAGTGTGGCAGAAGGATTCTGGGGGCTGCCTATCTAGCAGCCACTCACCCTCTTCTTCCTTTGTAACAGAGCTAAGACTTTGTTTCTGTATCTGCTCCTGCCCCACAAAGACTTGGTACCCCAGAGTTCAGGAATCAGACAGCAGTGCAATTTGGGCTTAATGAAACAACAAGTTAGCTGATAGGGTGACACCCCCCTGTGGCTTTGGTCTTGACCTTTGAAAGGTCAAATGCCAGAATACCTACTGCAACATCCTCTCAGGCATTACCCAAAAAATGCATGTACGTCATGTGATCATGCACATTACTGTTATAGTTACATCTGATCAGCATAACAGAGTCAGCACTGTGGACAAGGTGTGTCACTGAGACTAATACAGGTCATCTATAGGTAAGTATCTAGATCTATCTTGGGGTGAAGAATCTAATTTTGTGCTTCATGGGTTGAAATTCTATCATCTGAAACAAATATATTTTTGCAAAAGTAAGGGACAATAATTAGATATTTATGAAAACTTAATTTTATGTACAAAAAACCACCAAAAATTTTCAAATCATTAAGTAAAAAGGGAAACAGACTGACAATATAAAGAGAAAACACATTCCAAGGTAAACTTTAGGAGGAACAATATATCCTTTTGCAGCCAAATATTCATAAAAAATGAAAATCAGAACACAAGAGAAGAGAGCATAATTCTCACTTTTGCAGAATCATAACATTAAACAAAATAACTTTAAAAACTGTACTGTATTTCTTAGTTATGTGATTCCATTTAGGCCATGAGTCTTTTGTTTATTTAATGTTTTTTATTATTATTTATTTGGGGGAGAAAGAGAGAGAGGGTGAGAGAGAATAAGCAGTGGGAACAGCAGAGGGAAAGGGAGAAGCAGGCTCCCTGCTGAGCAGAGAGCCCGATGCGCAGCTCCATCCCAGGACCCTGGAATCACTTAACCGACTGAGACACCCAGGAGCCCCTAGGCCATGAGTCTTTTAAGAAAAATCTCAATTTGGAAATTTGTCATCTCTTGTGGGAATGAATTGGAAGCAGAATGTCAACTCTGCCAAACATCTATAGAATGAAACATCAGTACAGAAAACTGTCATGCAATTTTCAATGGAACAAACATGGTGGAGGTTATGAGTGATTTTGGAATCACAAGCATATGCTGCTTTGTTCACATATTCCAGAGAATAACTATAACCCAGTGAAAAGAAACTGAATTGCTGGCCTTAGGCAGAAAGATGATGGCCATTTCTCATCTTTCCTCAGCTAAAGATAAGGTGCAGGACATACTTTGGAACCATATCATCAGGAACTTACATAAAACATTCAATGCGATGAAACAGTAGCTAACACATGTTAAAAAGACAGCCTTGTGGAGTGCCTGGCTGGCTCAGCAGAAGAGCCTACAACTTTTGATTTTGGGGTCGTGAGTTTGAGGCCATGTTGGGTATAAAGATTACTTAAAAAAAAAAAAAGTGACAGCCTTGAACAAAAGAAAGCTTAACACTGTACTCAGCACACAACAGTACCTATTATAGCAGGACTTCATAAGAGCCAATGGTTTCTTGTCCAGAAGTAATTCATCTGCTGAAAAGGTACTAACTGATGAACCATGAAGTATAGGTATTTCCTATGTGATACCTGCTATACAAAATCTTCTGTTGGTCTGGGGCGCCTGGATGGTTCAGCTGGTTAAGCATCCAACTCTTGCTTTCAGCTCAGATCATGATCTCAGGGTCCTGAGATCGAGCCCTGTGTCAGGCTCCACACTCAGTGGGGAGTCTGCTTGAGGATTCTCTCCCTCTGCCCTTCTCCCCACTCACATGCATGCTCTTTCTCTAAAATAAATACATAAATCTTTTTAAAAAATCTTCTGTCACAGGCACCTGGGGTGGCTCAGTCAGTTAAGAATCTGCCTTTGGCATTACCCAAAAAATGATTCCAGGGTCCTGGGATCAAGTCCCGGGTTGGGCTCCCTGCTCAGTGGGGACTCTACTTCTCCCTCTCCCCACCATCCCCGCTCATGTGCGCTCTCTCTCTCAAATAAATAAATATTAAAAAAAAAATCCTCTGTTAGTCTCAGACAAGATGCTGAAATGCATATGCATGCAACAAAAGTATGCAACAAAAAATGTGTCCCCCTCCAGTTCACTTAAAATGGTTAAGATTAAATGAGATTAAAGAGATATGATATGAATCTTGGACCAGGAAAAAAAATTGCTATAAAAGACATTATTGGAGGCAACTGGCAAAATCTAAATATGGACTTTGATACAAGACTATCATCTAATCCAATGTAAGATTTCCTGCTTCTGAGAGCTGTACTGTGCTTACACAGGAGACTCTCCTCGTCCTTAGGAAGTACACACTGAAGGATTAGGGGTAGAGGGGAATGATGTCTGCAATTCATGCTCAAATACTGGTGGATGCTAAATAATCGGTGAATGTGGGTGAAAAGTATATGGGAAATTTTAACTTTTCAGAAATTTTAAATTATGTCAAAGTAAAAAGTTGCCCAAAAAGTTAATTCATTTCTCTCTTTACATTTCCTTAAGAAAACAAGTAGTTCTGTGGTAGCTGAGTCTCAGAGGGATCCAAGGCAACAGAATATTCTGGATGTTGCAAAGACCGTTAGTTTGAAGAGTCACCATCTTCTGTCATTAGCTCTCTGATGGTCAGGCTGCATCTAGAATTGACTCCCTCCTTACAGTAGAACACGCTTCTGTTCACTGTGTTGACCAGTGACTACTTCCAGCTCAAACTCTGGGTGCAGTGAGGACGTAACCCAGCCTGCTGCACCTTTACTGTCGTGGTATGGAGCTGGGCAGCCCCAAATTTCGTATTTGTTCCTTTTACCATATGTGCTTTAAGAGAATAGCCCTGTAATAAAGAGGCTCCTATGTGACCATTTCAAAGACAGTGTCAAGTTTCCTAAATTCCTCTGTACCAATGCAAAGTTAGACAAACCATGTATCATAAAATACAAGAAGAAATCCACTGTTAGAAATAAGCATTATGCAGTAAAACGTATACACTTGGAAGAAACAGTCCTTTAAAAATCAAGGGGCGCCTGGGTGACTCAGTCGTTAGGCGTCTGCCTTCGGCTCAGGTCATGATCCCAGGGTCCTGGGATCGAGCCCCGCATCGGGCTCCCTGCTCTGCGGGGAGCCTGCTTCTCCCTCTCCCACTGTGTCTCTCTCTGTCAAATAAATAAATAAAATCTTTTAAAAAAATAAAAATAAAAATCATCCTACAGTTGTAAAAACATGTCTGAAGTCCAAACTGTGGAGTTTCATGTACTCTCTACAGTTTAAAACAAAACACCGAAGGAAATACACTTCACCATTGTGACATGTCATCCGCAAATTATAGGTCTAACCCTTGAGCTTATTTTAGAAACTCTCCTCACTAATTTGCCTGTGTTTTTGAATAGCAAGTAATATGTTTTCAATCAGGAAAGGTTACAGGGAAATTTTTGTGGTTAAAAACTGGCCTTCCACGGGCATAAAACTCATCAGCCTTACTGCAGTCCTTTGGGAAATAACTTTTTTTTCATCATCAAGCAGCTTTCAGACCAACTTAATGGCTACTGTTCCCAAGAATGGTTGTTTACATCCATCGAAAACTGATGTCACTCAAAACCATGTAAAAAGAAAAATAATAGTAAGATGGATAAAGAAATTATTTCTTTATAATATTTTGAGAATTAAATGATGTGAACTTTTCTCATAAAAATAAGAATTACCCCCCCAAAAAATTATCCACTGATGTTTAAACAGACAACTGTCCAACCGCTCCCACGTCACACGATTAGCCTTGAACTATCATATTATTCTTTTTCCATATTTAGAGCAAGATTATAGACACAGCACAGCCATTTGACTTTGAAACAAAACTGTACTGGAGGGGCGCCTGGGTGGCTCAGTCGTTAAGCGTCTGCCTTCGGCTCAGGTCATGATCCCAGGGTCCTGGGATTGAGCCCTGCATCGGGCTCCCTGCTCTGCGGGAGGCCTTCTTCTCCCTCTCCCACTCCCCCTGCTTGTGTTCCTTCTCTCGCTGTGTCTCTCTGTCAAATAAATAAATAAAATCTTAAAAAAAAAAAAAAAACTATTAAAAAAAAACTGTACTGGATGTTACTTTTGTAAAAAATATTCTTTATGTCAAATATCTGGGCAGCATGAAAACGAACTGGCTTTTTTAAGTGCCCTGTTGCCTTCTCCCTCATTGTTTCTCTAAAACTTCCACGGATGAAATAATTATTGTACCTCCAATAACATGCGGTAGTTTTATACAAGAAAAACGTAGTAATGCTGCCGTTTTCAATTATTATTTTTTGCTTTCCCCTAACTCAACCTTATGTGCCTGGTTTTTATTTGTTTATGAAGTATCATATAAGAATATACCAACTTTTTTTTTTTTAAAGATTTTATTTATTTATCTGAGACAGAGAGAATGAGAGAGACAGAGAGCACATGAGAGGGGGGAGGGTCAGAGGGAGAAGCAGCCTCCCTGCCGAGCAGGGAGCCCGATGCGGGACTCGATCCCGGGACTCCAGGATCATGACCTGAGCCGAAGGCAGTCGCTTAACCAACTGAGCCACCCAGGCGCCCCAACTTTTTTTTTTTTAAACCAACTTCTGTAAAACTTAATGACAAGCAGCAATGAATGCGCAGGGAATAGAACTAGCATCAAGGCCTGGACAGAGCTTGATCATGAAGTTGCCATGGGAATCAATCTGTTTCTTTTTTCTCATTTATGAGAGAATAAACCTCCTTGTACTTAAAGTTTTTTAAATATACTTGTAAGGAAAATTTTTTTCAGATGGCCAACTGATGGCTTTGCTTCTCCACAGCACCTGGGCTGCTGAGTACCTGCCCGAGAAACCGCCCGGAGCCAGGGAGGGGAAGCTGCAGATTTGTGGTTTTCAAACTCAGGAGAAACTTCGGCACTACTGGGGATCTGATGGTTGTCCTTCAACAGCTCCCCCGACCGGCACCCGCCTGAGAAGGTAGAAGCTCTCACCCTCACCTCAAGCTTGAAGTTTCTACATGCCCTTTACTCTTGGCCACGTCTTCCCTTCTGCTCCACAGACAAATGGGGCTATCAGACGGAAGCTCCTCCAACTGCCGCCTAGCAGCCTATCTACACCCTGACGATCCTTCCTCCTGTCCCTGAGAAAGGGGTGGCCCTGGAGCTCAGGACTCCATCCTCTCTCACTTCGAGTATCTCCAATTCCCTACAAATATGCCGAAATCTCATTTGTCTTTTAAAATAAACAACCTCCCTCGCATCAGTCCTGCAGCCCCTCTACCCAACGCTCCCTTCTAAAAATCCTCTCCTTTGTAGGTCTCTCTCCTACCATTACTTTCTGGTCCTTGTACTTCTTTTACAGACTCTTCCTCCAATAAAACTCTTAAATGCTAGAGCTGCCAGTGGGAGTATATATTAATACAACCATCTTAAATGGAACTGGAGGGTGTTATGCTGAGCGAAATAAATCAATCAGAGAAAGACATGTATCATTGGACCTCACTGATATGAAGAATTCTTAATCTCAGAAACAAACTGAGGGTTGCTGGAGTGGCGGGGGGTGGAAGGGATGGGGTGCCTGGGTGATAGACATTGGGAAGGGTATGTGCTATGGTGAGCGCTGTGAATTGTGTAAGACTGATGAATCACAGATCTGTACCTCTGAAACAAATAACACATTATATGTTAAAAAAAAAAAAAAAGAAGAAGATAGTGGGAGGGGAAGAATGAAGGGGGGGTAATAGGAGGGGGAGACGAACCATGAGAGACGATGGACTCTGAGAAACAAACAGGGTTCTAGAGGGGAGGGGGTGGGGGGATGGGTTAGCCTGGTGATGGGTATTAAAGAGGGCACGTTCTGCATGGAGCACTGGGTGTTATGCACAAAAAATGAATCATGGAACACTACATCAAAAACTAATGATGTTATGTATGGTGATTAACATAACAATAAAAAATTTTAAAAAATACAACCATCTTAAAAAACACAATACAAGGTTTTACCTTTGTTCATACCTTTCAACCAAGGTATTCTACCTCTAGGAACCCATGCTAAGAAAACACTGTAATCACAAATAATGACAGGAGGAATAATCCTTGCACAGAAACATTAAATGCAATGTTATTTATAATTTTAATAAGATAGTACTGTGCTTAAACTGCTAAATGGAAAAAATGATGCAAAGTTGTCTATACAGTGGTATCTAAATTGTGTGGGAAAAAAAATGCATAGAAAAAAGTTCGGGGGGAGCCTGGGTGGCTCAGTTGGTTAAGCCACTGCCTTCAGCTCAGGTCATGATCCTGGAGTCCCGGGATCGAGTCCCGCATCGGGCTCCCTGCTGGGCCGGGAGTCTGCTTCTCCCTCTGACCCTCCGCCTTCTCATGCTCTGTCTCTCTATCTCATTCTCTCTCTCAAATAAATAAATAAAAAAAATCTTTAAAAAAAAAAAAAAAAGAAAGAAAAAAGTTCGGAAGGAAATAATCCAAATGTTAACAGTGATTGTCTTGCAAAACAAAAAATGGAATTATTGATGAATCTCTGTCTTTACATACTTCTGTACTTTCCAAGTTTTCCACAAAGATCATTTATATATTGAGAAGGAAACAAAACAAAACCCATGCATGAGAAATATTTATTAAGAGGGCGCAAACTCTTTCTGAAAGGTGGTGTTTGTCTTCTCTTCTCACTCCACACCTCCAATGGGTAATCTCATGTACTCCAGAAACATCAAATGTCATCATATTCAGAAGACGCTGACACCTATGTCCCTGGTACCTGTCACTCTTCTAAGTTTCAGAACTGCACCTTGATGTGGCTTCTAGACAATCCAGCAGGATGACTCACAAGAACCACAGCCTCAACCTGCCGTCTTCCCCTCCATCCCACACTCCAAATCTCTTATTGCCACCATCCGCAAATTCCTACCTTGGTGAGTCAGACTACATTCTAGCCCCACTGATATCCAATCGAATACCAAGGCCACTCACGTCCACCTCTGCAGGACGTATGGAAACCATGCCTCTTTCTCTCTTCCTTCTTCCTCATTATTCTCACCTTCCAGTAATTTCCTGACTGGTCTTCCTACCTCCAGCTTCAGTCATGCGATAATATACCCTCTTCATAATACCAAAAGTCATTTTTCTAAAATGTAAATCTGATCAAGTCATTTCCCCACTTAAAATCCTTCAAGGGTTCCCTATCACCACATAATAGAATTTGAAAAACCTGCAAGCTTGGGACTTCCTGAACTTATTCTCTCATGCTCACTTGTCATCTTCCTACTCATGCTCTAGTGCAAATGTCTCCTCTAGAAAGCTGTCTTCTAAAATAATTCTTTGGGTCTCCTTCAGAGTTCCTGGAGCAAGCATCCTTATTTCTATCACACTGCTGCAATTATTTGTGTCTGCCTTTCCCTCTAGATCTGGGTTAAACGTGGGCATGGACGGGGATGCTATTCATCTTTGTATCTCTAAAACACAGCATATAGTTGGCAAATAATCAAATGTGCTAAATGCTTAGGTGAACAATTTGGCTCACAAAGAAAACAAAACAAAATATAAGACTGGATTAACAAATTAAGAATTTTTTTTTCCGGGGGGGGGGTGGTGGAGCAAGATGGCGGAGGAGTAGGAGACCTGGATTTCGTCCCCTCTCAGGAATTCAGCTGGATAGGGATCAAACCATTCTGAACACCTACGAACTCAACAGGAGATCGAAGAAAAGAATAGCAACAACTCTCTGAACAGAAAAGCGACCACTTTCTGGAAGGTAGGACGTGCGGAGAAGTGAATCCGAGGTGATATTCGGGAGGATAGACGGCGGGGGAGGGGCCTCTGTGGGCCACTAGTGGCAAGTGATAGAGCCGCTGAGCACAAAATCGGAACTTTTAAAAGTCTGCTCCACTGAGGGACGACACTCCAATGGCTAAGTGGGGGGGGGGGGGGTGTGGAACCCTCGCGGGACAGTGTGGTCTCAGGACCCTCGGGGTCACAGTAAGACCGGGGGTGCCTGAGTGCGGCCGAGCTCCCAGGTATCGGAGCAGGGAAGCCGGCTGCAGAGGCGGAGCCCAGGCGCGGGCTCTCAGCTCCAGGTGCCATAAACCGTGATCCGCGGCACAGTCGGGCCACTGCTCCTCCAG